>NC_060176.1:56927440-57122440 GCF_021184085.1 Oncorhynchus gorbuscha
GGTGATGTAAAAGTCTAATAATGACATTATCTTCCATACTCCTACATATACCTTGTAACTGTAGATTCCTTCAAAACGATTTCCGACAGTTATCATGTAGGGCACTGCACGGTTGGGTGACCAGGGCCATCTGGGACTGCCTCGTGGGGGAATTCAGGCGTGTTTGAAGTGTGTCCTGCATAACTTCATGAGGATGGACATGAGGAACAGGAGGGGACCTGCAGCTCACCACCATGTGCCAGAGGAGAGGTCTGCTGCTTGGCAGAATGTTGCAAGGATGGGGTTCAACAACGCAGCACGGGAGGCAATCCGTGTGCGGGACATCTTCACCTTAAATAAAGGTTAAATAAATAAATAAATAATAATAATAAATAAATAAACCTCCTACTTCTTCGAAGAGGGTGCTGTTCCCTGGCAACACGATAGACTATGCTATGCACAACCAAAGGCTCTTTTGAGAGCCACCCACATTGCAATAAGAGTACTCTTCTATTTACTTAGCTACAGTATGTCAACTGCAGTTATTCAACTCACAGTTTTCTCCCTTTGATTTCTACTTCTCAGGTGAGGGTGCTGTTCAGGTGAGGGTACTGTTCAGGTGAGGGTGCTGTTCAGGTAAGGGTGCTGTTCAGGTACGGGTGATTTTCAGGTAAGGGTGCTGTTCAGGTAAGGGTGCTGTTCAGGTAAGGGTGCTGTTCAGGTAAGGGTGCTGTTCAGGTGAGGGTGCTGTTCAGGTGAGGGTGCTGTTCAGGTAAGGATGCTGTTCAGGTAAGGGTGCTGTTCAGGTAAGGGTGATGCATATACTTAAACAGGATATTTTAAGAGTCACCCATATTGAAAACATTTAGAACAATTAGACACCCTACAACCCACACATACACACTCATGTATCAATTTGATTGATGGATTGTGTTGTGCAGTAAGCAGGGTCAGGTGTATAACTGTGGCTCCTTCTACCTTCAAAGAATAGACAAGAGGACCAACCACGGAGCATAGCAAGACACTCCATAATTTATATTTATGTAATTACACTATGTTGTTTGTCCTCTTGTGTAGGGCTGTGGGGGTGACGTCTGCCTGTGATTGTCAAGCAAAGAACTTTCTGTCTCACAGTAATTGACGTTAATTAACGCATTTAGAATCTCTTGGCTTCCACAGCCTACAAGCCCTGATGCAGAACTTTGGACTCTAGATTTTAAAAAGTCAAAGGAATCCATGTAATATAGCCTACACCTTCCTAATAAATCCCTTATTTATTTTACTCAGGTCTAAAGAAACATGATATGGAGAAAATGTAGTCTATGTCAGAAGAACAGAATAGCATACTCTGCGTTGTCCTTATTGTAGGTCCTGATCTGGCCATACCAAATGGCTGTGGGCTACATTAGTTAATTTAGCAGACAAGATTTGCTTAGAATTCCTTGGCATTATTTTATAGTATGACGACTACAATTGAACAAAGCTGAATAAAATAGAAAGGATATTTTCTCTAAACGATTTGGGGGAGTGTGCCCATTCGGTTATTCTGTGTTGAGCGGTTAAGAAATAAATAAGTACTCCTATATGCATAATTTAGAGTTATTAATATAACTTTAGTTGTTCTACAAATGTTGGGCTAGATCTTTTGATTTTAATACATTGTAAGGCTGCATGATGCGACTCTAATGATTTTTTTTTATATAGGGGGCGCTCTTCTAATTTTTGGATAAAAAACGTTCCCGTTTTAAACAAGATATTTTGTCACAAAAAGATGCTCGACTGTGCATATAATTGACAGCTTTGGAAAGAAAACACTCTGACGTTTCCAAAACTGTAAAGATTTTATCTGTGAGTGCCACAGAACTGATGCTACAGGCGAAACCAAGATGAAATTTCAAACAGGAAATGGCCCAGATTTTGAAGGCGCTGTGTTCCAATGTCTCCTTATATGGCTGTGAATACGCCAGGAATGAGCCTACACTTTCTGTCGTTTCCCCAAGGTGTCTGCAGCATTGTGACATTTGTAGGCATATCATTGGAAGATTGACCATAAGAGACTACATTTACCAGGTGCCTGCTCCGTCAAAATTATTGCGTAATCTCCAGCTGCGTGCATTTTTCCATTTGCTTCAGAGGAGAAACCCAACTGCCACGAATGATTTATCATTGAATAGAAATGTGAAAAACACCTTGGGGATTGATTCTAAACAACGTTTGCCATGTTTCTGTCGATATTATGGAGTTAATTTGGAAAAAAGTTTGGCGTTGTAATGACTGAATTTTCGGGGGGTTTTCTTAGCCAAACGTGATGAACAAAACGGAGCGATTTCTCCTACACAAATAATCTTTTTGGAAAAACTGAACATTTGCTATCCAACTGAGAGTCTCCTCATTGAAAACATCCACATTTCTTCATAGGTAAATGAATTTATTTGAATGCTTTTCTTGTTTTTGTGAACATGTTGCTTGCTGAATGCTAGGCTTAAAGCTAATCTAGCTATCAATACTCTTACACAAATGCTTGTGTAGCTATGGTTGAAAAGCATATTTTGAAAATCTAAGATGACAGTGTTGTTAACAAAAGTCTAAGCTTGTGAGCCAATATATTTATTTCATTTCATTTGCGATTTTCATGAATAGTTAACGTTGCGTTATGGTAATGAGCTTGAGGCTATGATTACGCTCCCGGATACGGGATTGCTCGACGCTAGAGGTTAACAGTCTCTCATTCACAATTTGACAAGAATTTCACGGCGGCATCCCCTTTATGTGGCCGTAATGCACTCAAAACAAATCCATGCCTTTTGTGGCCATTGGCCGTTGTGCCCTTCTCCCGGAGTACCGCGTTGTGCCCTTCTCCCGGAGTGCCGCGTTGTGCCCTTCTCCCGGAGTGCCGCGTGCTCCGAAGCACCTCTCACTCACTCTCCATCATGTGCACCCACTCTCACTCTCCATCACTTGATCAGGTCTTTCTCACAGGCTACAAGTGAAGAAAGACACATCAGGGACTCAACTGCGTGCTTCCTTATCCAATTCCGTGGTACATTTTGAAGATATTGGAAGAACTGTCCACATTTCATGACCGGTCACTTTTTATAATGGTGTTTTCCCGCAAATGGAACATTAGTGCTTATAGTCTACTGCCATGTGATTATGAGTGTAATGCTTTTATTATAAAGGTGTATTTTTAATGGTGAAAATGATCTTCCCCAAACTTGAAACACACTGCTTATGTATGACAGTCAGGTTCTACACCTCTTGTAAAGCGAATGAATGTGCTTAATTTTTAAGTTATTTTTTGGCCACTTTAGTTGTGATACTAACCTTATCAAACATATAGGCCTATGGGCTAAACTACATGCAGTGTGCGACTATGATTAGAAAAAGTCACAAAAAAGGCATTGTTTCTTGCCTTATGCTGGGCATCATTCACAAGTGATAATATATCATTCACGAGTGATAGGCTAATATTGTCACCCATCAGAGTATTCTCGATTTAATCTTTTACCAAAAAATACATGTGTCACGTCCTGACCTTAGTTCCTTTTAGTTCCTTTTTTATGTCTCTGTTTTAGTTTGGTCAGGGCGTGAGTTGGGGTGGGCATTCTGTTTTGAGTTCTATGTTTGTATTTCTGTGTTTGGCCTGGTATGGTTCCCAATCAGAGGCAGCTGTCGATCGTTGTCTCTGATTGAGAACCATACTTATGTAGCCTGATTTTCCCATTTTGAGTTGTGGGTGATTGTTTTCTGTTGTGTGTCTTCACCAGCCAGAACTGTTTTGGGCATTCTCTTTGTTATTTTTGTTATTTCCGTGTTCATTTAATAAATATGGACACATACCACGCTGCACCTTGGTCCTCTCCTTCCAACAGCCGTTACAATATGTGTGAAATTTGTTTCGATTTAGAATGGAACATTATCATGCACCTTTCTGGAAACGGGCAGCGGGGGAAAAAACATGTCATCTATGCACTTAAATAGCGAATGGAGGATGCTTTTCCCTTGGTTCATTTTCATGCCAGCCAGGTAGGCTATACTCCTGTTGTAAAGATAAGCGAAGTGCTTAATATTAGGAAAGTTGAGAAATAAATATAGTAGGCCTAGCCTATAGAGAGCTGATGGGATCCTCTTTTTAATAGAGACCATGACTCTGTTTTCTCATGCAATTGCATAGCCTATAGAAATGTTGCGCAGCATGAGCTCTTTGGCTCTCATGCAGTGTTTGATTAGATTTTCGATTACATTTACATTGATGTCAGAGTGATTAGAGGGACAATAGAGTGCTGAGTACCAGGCAGTTAGCAAGTTTGGTAGGCTACTAATGACCATCAGCAGCATCAGAGCTTGGAGAAGCCTACTGTAATTACTGTGACTAAACAGTCACGTGGAATTTGCCTGACTTCAGGACTCGTGACCACCAGTGTGGGGCTAATACGGTCACCGCAACAGCCCTACTTGTGTCTGTGCATGTTTTTCAGTATAAAGTACTCTGCAGCCACCTGTGGAAACCAGGTAAGGCCACACACACTGATTCCAATGGAACACTGTCGCTTTAACTACCTGATTTTCTCAATAACAGTCTCTCTGCTTCACTTTATCCCTCTCCCCCCTTCTCCCTAAATCCTCTAGGTTATATCAGCTGTGTCGGTGAAGCCCTCTCGCTTCTGAACTACCTGAAACATGCAAGCATGCTGCATGCACCCTCACGCACGGCTAGCATCACTACTCTGGACGGTTCTGACTTAGAATATGTGGACAACTACAAATACCTAGGTGTCTGGTTAGACTGTAACCTGTCCTTCCAGACTCACATTAAGCATATCCAATCCAAAATTAAATCTAGAATCGGCTCCCTATTTCGCAACAAAGCCTCCTTCACTCATGCTGCCTAATATACCCTCGTAAAACTGACTATCCTACCGATCCATGACTTTGGCGATGTCATTTACAAAATAGCCTCCAACACTCTACACAGACTACATCCAGTTTGCTATCAAGGTGCCATCCATTTTGTCACCAAAGCCCCATATACTACCCTCCACTGCGACCTCTATGCTCTCGTTGGCTGGCCCTCACTACATATTCGTCGCCAAACCCACTGGCTCCAGGTCATCTGTAAGTCTATGCTAGGTAAAGCCCCACCTTATCTCAGCTCACTGGTCACCATAGCAACACCCACCTGTAGCACGCGCTCCAGCAGGTATATTTCACTGGTCACCTCCAAAGCCAACACTTCCTTTGGCCACCTTTCCTTCCAGTTCTCTGATGCCAATGACTGGAACGAATTGAACAAATCACTGAAGCTGGAGTCGTACATCTCCCTCTCTAACTTTAAGCATCAACTGTCAGAGCAGCTTACCGATCACTGTACCTGTTGTAGCGTACAACAGGTCAGCAACCAGGGGGAGACTCGTCGAAGCCTGGTGGCAAACTGAGTCTACATCACAAGGCGATGGCCCCCTCTGCTGGACGTGCCAGGTCTCTACGGGCACTCCAGCTAGGACTAATTGTGGTTGGTGAGTAATCAAGGGCTGATTGCTCACCAGCTGTACGAGTCCCATAAAGCTGCCAGAAGTGCAGATCACAAGGAGGGGGACAGGGGGGGAAGAAAGGTGACTGCCATATAGTTGGAGACGGTGTGTGAGCTAAAAGGAGTGAGTTCAGTTTTTGTGCTGACAGGATACAGCAAGACCCGGAGCCCAGAAGACATTATCCCGGAGAGGGTCTCATGGGGGAGACCTATCCTTTTCTTTTGATTTATTATTTAAATAAACACACTTGAAACCGAGCTAATCCTACTTTGTCCATGTCTGATCTGTGTAAATGTCTTGACCAAACCCCCTGGTCTGCCACACTGTACACAGCCAATCTGTAAATAGCACACCCAACTACCTCATCCCCATATTTGTACTTATCCTCTTGCTCTTTTGCACCCCAGTATCTCTACGTGCACATCTTCATCTGCACATATATCACTCCAGTGTTAATGCTAAATTGTAATTATTTCGCCTCCATGGCCTACTTATTGCCTTACCTCCCTACTCTTCTACATTTGTACACACTGTACATACATTTTTCTATTGTATTATTGACTGTAAGTTTATGTGTAACTCAAACAACTGTGTTGTTTTTGTCGCACTGCTTTGCTTTATCTTGGCCAGGTCGCAGTTGTAAATGAAAACTTGTCCTCAACTGGCCTACCTAGCTAAATAAAGGTGAAATATAAAAATAAAAAAATTAAACAGAGGGCACAGCATGATCAGAGGTGAGAGGTCACTTGGTCGGGTCAACAGGAAGTATTATTAAATAGATGCTTTACATTGAAATACAGATAGAGATGTAGTAGTCCCAGAGTTAATTATCAAGGTCAGTTTTGAATTTCACCTCCTGATGACTGACAGTGTTAGAGTAAACAAAAACACAAGGCTTAATCATGCCCTCTCGTTTCATCTGTCTCTCGTCTGCAGGTATGTTTTGATTTGAGAGAGAATGCCCAGCCCCAGTCCCATTATCACCACCTCACCCGCTCTAAGATAACCCTTGGGCCAACTGGGGTCCAAGGCTGGTTAGGAGACACCGCTAGAGACACTATTAGGAAGATGACCTAAGAGAATATGAAGTTTAGTAGCGCTGTAATTCATTAATCATATGCTGTGTTCCCTGCTCCTCTGTTCTTATCTCTTTCCCTTTCTGTCTTTTCACACTCACCTCTCTCCCCACCTCTTTCTTCCTCTGTTTTATAATGCACACCAGATGTGCATTGAAATACAGATGGACATTGTATTTATAATATATTACAATTATAATATTTATAACACAGGTATTATGTATTTATAAAACTTGGATAATTAACTTCTTTCAATAATGCTCTTCAAATTCTCTACTGGAATTGGTTCAAATTCTCTACTGGTTGAAATTAAGTCTCATCTATCCTGTGTCCTCAGATAAATGCAGATGAAGAAAATTAGATATTGAGATGAACCTGTTTTAGAGTATTGACATGATCAATCAATCAATCAATCAATCAATCAATCAATCAATCAATCAATCAAATGTATTTATAAAGCCCTTTTTACATCAGCCTGTCACACCCTGACCATAGTTTGCTTTGTATGTTTCTATGTTTTGGTTGGTCAGGGTGTGAGCTGAGTGGGCATTCTATGTTACATGTCTAGTTTGTCTAGTTCTATGTTTGGCCTGATATGGTTCTCAATCAGAGGTAGGTGTTCGTCATTGTCTCTGATTGGGAACCATATTTAGGTAGCTTGTTTGGTGTTGGGTTTTGTGGGGGATTGTCCTTGTTACTGTCTCTGTGTTACTTGTGGTCCTTCTGTAGCTCAGTTGGTAGAGCATGGCGCTTGTAACGCCAGGGTAGTGGGTTCAATTCCCGGGACCACCCATACGTAGAATGTATGCACACATGACTGTAAGTCGCTTTGGATAAAAGCGTCTGCTAAATGGCATATATACTTTGCACCAGTATTAGGCTGTTTCGGTTTTTGTATTTGATTCGTGTTTACTTTGTTTCATTAAACATGGATCGCAATAGCCACGCCGCATTTTGGTCTGACTCTCCTTCACATACAGAAAACCGTTACAGAATCACCCACCACAACAGGACCAAGCGGCGTGGTAACGAGCAGCAGCAGGAGCAGTAGCAGCAGCAGTGGGAGAGGCTGCACTACTTGGAGAATATGGACTATACTACTTGGAAGGAAATAAGACAGGTGGGCGGTCGACCCAGGGAGAGTGCCAGAGCCCGCCTGGGATTCGATGGAGCAGTGCGCGGAAGGTTACAGGAGAATGAGGTTGGCGGAGCAAGCACGGCGGCGCGGACGGAAGCCCGAGAGTCAGCCCCAAAAATGTATTGAGGGGGGGCACAGGGGGAGTGTGGCAGAGTCAGGAGTCAGACCTGAGCCAACTCCCCCCGTTTATCGTGAGGAGCCAAGGAGGAGCTCAGAACCAGAGCTGGTGTTGGAGGTGAGCGAAGCAGAGACTGTGAATGAGTTAATAGGGAAATTGGAGGAGAGAGATATGAGGGAGTTGCTGGTTTGGTGCATGAGGCACGACATTCGCCCGACGGATCGTGTCAGGGATTTAATGGCACCTGGGTCAGCTCTCCATACTCATCCTCATTGTTACTCTAACTTCCGCGACGCATATAAGGCCCTGCCCCGCCCTCCTTTCGGAAAAGCTGACCACGACTCCATTTTGTTGATCCCTGCCTACAGACAGAAACTAAAACAAGAGGCTCCCACACTAAGGTCTGTCCAACGCTGGTCCGACCAAGCTGACTCCACACTCCAAGACTGCTTCCATCACGTGGACTGGGATATGTTTCGTATTGCATCAGATAACAATATTGACGAATACGCTGATTCGGTGTGCGAGTTCATTAGAACGTGCGTTGAAGATGTCGTTCCCATAGCAACGATTAAAACATTCCCTAACCAGAAACCATGGATTGATGGCAGCATTCGCGTGAAACTGAAAGCGCGAACCACTGCTTTTAATCAGGGCAAGGTGACTGGTAACATGACCGAATACAAACAGTGCAGCTATTCCCTCTGCAAGGCTATCAAACAAGCTAAGCGTCAGTACAGAGACAAAGTAGAATCTCAATTCAACGGCTCAGACACAAGAGGCATGTGGCAGGGTCTACAGTCAATCACAGACTACAAGAAGAAATCCAGCCCAGTCACGGACCAGGATGTCTTGCTCCCAGGCAGACTAAATAACTTTTTTGCCCGCTTTGAGGACAATACAGTGCCACTGACACGGCCTGCAACGAAAACATGTGGACTCTCCTTCACTGCAGCCGAGATGAGTAAGACATTTAAACGTGTTAACCCTCGCAAGGCTGCAGGCCCAGACGGCATCCCCAGCCGCACCCTCAGAGCATGCGCAGACCAGCTGGCCGGTTTACGGACATATTCAATCAATCCCTATACCAGTCTGCTGTTCCCACATGCTTCAAGAGGGCCACCATTGTTCCTGTTCCCAAGAAAGCTAAGGTAACTGAGCTAAACGACTACCGCCCCGTAGCACTCACTTCCGTCATCATGAAGTGCTTTGAGAGACTAGTCAAGGACCATATCACCTCCACCCTACCTGACACCCTAGACCCACTCCAATTTGCTTACCGCCCAAATAGGTCCACAGACGATGCAATCTCAACCACACTGCACACTGCCCTAACCCATCTGACAAGAGGAATACCTATGTGAGAATGCTGTTCATCGACAATAGCTCGGCATTCAACACCATAGTACCCTCCAAACTCGTCATTAAGCTTGAGACCCTGGGTCTCGACCCCACCCTGTGCAACTGGGTACTGGACTTCCTGACGGGCCGCCCCCAGGTGGTGAGGGTAGGCAACAACATCTCCCCCCCGCTGATCCTCAACACTGGGGCCCCACAAGGGTGCGTTCTGAGCCCTCTCCTGTACTCCCTGTTCACCCACGACTGCGTAGCCACGCACGCCTCCAACTCAATCATCAAGTTTGCGGACGACACAACAGTGGTAGGCTTGATTACCAACAACGACGAGACGGGCTACAGGGAGGAGGTGAGGGCCCTTGGAGTGTGGTGTCAGGAAAATAACCTCACACTCAACGTCAACAAAACTAAGGAGATGATTGTGGACTTCAGGAAACAGCAGAGGGAACACCCCCTATCCACATCGATGGAACAGTAGTGGAGAGGGTAGCAAGTTTTAAGTTCCTCGGCATACACATCACAGACAAACTGAATTGGTCCACTCACACAGACAGCATCGTGAAGAAGGCGCAGCAGCGCCTCTTCAACCTCAGGAGGCTGAAGAAATTTGGCTTGTCAACCAAAAGCACTCACAAACTTCTACAGATGCACAATCGAGAGCATCCTGGCGGGCTGTATCACCGCCCGGTACGGCAACTGCTCCGCCCACAGCCGTAAGGCTCTCCAGAGGGTAGTGAGGTCTGCACAACGCATCACCGGGGGCAAACTACCTGCCCTCCAGGACACCTACACCACCTGATATTACAGGAAGGCCATAAAGATCATCAAGGACATCAACCACCCGAGCCACTGCCTGTTCACCCCGCTATCATCCAGAACGCGAGGTCAGTACAGGTGCATCAAAGCTGGGACCGAGAGACTGAAAAACAGCTTCTATCTCAAGGCCATCAGACTGTTAAACAGCCACCACTAACATTGAGTGGCTGCTGCCAACACACTGCCACTGACACTGACTCAACTCCAGCCACTTTAATAATGGGAATTGATGGGAAATGATGTAAATATATCACTAGCCACTTTAAACAATGCCAGCTTATATAATGTTACTTACCCTACATTATTCATCTCATATACATACGTATATACTGTACTCTATATCATCAACTGCATCCTTATGTAATACATGTATAACTAGCCACTTTAACTATGCCACTTTGTTTACATACTCATCTCATATGTATATACTGTACTCGATACCATCTACTGTATCTTGCCTATGCTGCTCTGTACCATCACTCATTCATATATCCTTATGTACTTATTCTTTATCCCCTTACACTGTGTATAAGACAGTAGTTTTGGAATTGTTAGTTAGATTACTTGTTGGTTATTACTGCATTGTCGGAACTAGAAGCACAAGCATTTCGCTACACTCGCATTAACATCTGCTAACCATGTGTATGTGACAAATAAAATTTGATTTGGATTTGATTTGATCCTGAGGTGCGTGCTAGGGGTCTGGTGAAGACTGTGCCAGCCTCACGCACCAGCCCTCCTGTGCATCTCCCTAGCCTTGCACGTCCTGTGCCATCTCAGCACTACAGTGCTCCTAGCAGTGCTAACCGTGGCAGGCGTGGTGCTGGTCAGGCACCGTGTTATGCCGTGGTTCGCACGGTGTCCCCAGTACGCATGCTTGGCCCGGTGCGCTACACCCCAGCTTCCCACATCTGCCGGGCTAGGGTGAAGATCCAGCCAGGCCAGTTGGTGCCAGCCCTGTTCTCAAGATCTCCAGTATGCCTTCACAGTCCGGTCCATCCAGTGCCACCTCCACACACCAGCCCTCCGGTGGCAGCTCCCCCGCACCAGGCTTCCTGTGCGTGTCCTCGGCCCAGTACCACCAGTGCCAGCACCACGCATCAGGCCTACAGTGCGTTCCGCCTGTCCAACGCTGCCGGAGTAAGGAGGCCTGCATCTTGTGACCGTAGCGTACGTGTAGGTATGTACGGGAGGACCAAATCGGAAAGATAGGTAGGAGCAAGCCCATGTAATACTTTGTAGGTTTAGCAGTAAAACCTTGAAATCAGCCCTAGCCTTAACAGGAAGACAGTGTAGAGAGGCTAGCACCAAGGTCTAGGGGCATGAGGACAGATGCAGAGCCTTGGTCTGATGCCATTAAAAGGTCATTTACCACCTTCATGAGTGCAGTCTCAGTGCTATGATGGGGTCTAAAACCATACTGGAGCGTTTTGTATACATTGTTTGTCTTCAAGAAGGCAGCGAGTTGCTGTGCAACAGCTTTTTCAAAGATTTTGAGAAGAATGGGAGATTCGATATAAGCAAATAGTTTTTTATATTTTCTGGGTCAAGGTTTGGCTTTTCAAGAGAGGCTTTATTACTGCCACTTTAAGTGCATTTGGTACACATCCGGTGGATAGGGAGCCGTTTATTATATTCAACATAGGAGGGCTAAGCACAGGAAGCAGCTCTTTCAGCAGCTTGAACGTTTAGAGACCAAGACTATTTTCATCTAAGTGTCAAGAGATATAGTATTAAAAACTTGAGTGTCTCCTTTGATCCTAGGTCCTGGCAGTGTTGTGCAGACACAGGACAACTGGGCTTTGGAGAAATACACAGATTTAAAGAGGAGTCCGTCATTTGCTTTCTAATAATCATGATATTTTCGTCAAAGAAGATCATGAATTTATCACTGTTGAAGTGGAAGCCATCCTCTCTTGGGGAATGCTGCTTTTTAGTTAGCTTTGCGACAGTATCAAAACTAAATGTTAGATTGTTCTTATTCTCCTCAATTAAGTTGGACAAATATGATGATCGGGCAGCAGTGAGGGCTCTTCGAAGACTTCCAGGTTGGTGTGGCACCATTTCCGTTACAATTTTCTGGAAGCTTACTTCAGGGCTCTGGTATTTTCTGTATACCAGGGAGCTAGTTTCTTATGACAAATTTTAGGGGTGTGACTGCATCTAGGGTATTACGCAAGGTTAAATTTAGTTTCTCAGGTGTTTTTTTTGTACTCTGACGTCCTTGGGTAGGTGGAGGGAGTCTGGAAGGGCATCTAGGAATCTTTTGGTTGTCCGAGAATTTCTAACCCGGCTTTTGATGATCCTTGGTTGGGGTCTGAGCAGATTATTTGTTGCGATTGCAAACGTAATAAAATGGTGGTCCGATAGTCCAGGATTATGAGGAAAAACATTAAGATCCACAATATGTATTCCATGAGAAAGAACTAGGTCCAGAATATGACTGTGGCGTTGAGTAGGTCCGGCGACATGTTGGACAAAACCCACTGAGTTGATGATGGCTCCGAAAGCCTTTTGGAGTGGGTCTGTGGACTTTTCCATGTGAATATTAAAGTCACCAAACATTTGAATATTATCTGCCATGACTACAAGTTCCAATAGGAATTCAGGGAACTCAGTGAGGAACGCTGTATACGGTCCAGGAGGCCTGTAAACAGTAGCTATAAAAAGTGATTGAAATTTGCTATTGTAAATGTTAGCAAGACCTCCGCTTTGCGGGATGTGCGGGGGATATGGGCACTAGTGTAACCAGGAGGAGAGGCCTCATTTAACACAGTAAATTCATCAGGCTTAAGCCATGTTTCAGTCAGGCCAATCAGATCAAGATTATGATCAGTGATTAGATAATTGACTATAACTGCCTTGGAAGTGAGGGATCCAACATTAAGTAGCCCTATTTTTAGATATGAGATATCACAATCTCTTTCAATAATTACAGGAATGGAGGAGGTCTTTATTCCAGTGAGATTGCTAAGGCAAACACCACCATGTTTAGTTTGGTCCAATCTAGACCGAGGCACAGGCACGGTCTCAATGGGGATAGCTGAGCTGACTATGCTAGTGGCAGACTCCACTAAGCTGGCAGGGTGGCTAGCAGCCTGATGCCTGGCCTGCACCCTATCTCATTGTGGAACTAGAGGAGGTAGAGCCTTGTCTATGTTCATAGATAAGATGAGAGCACCTCTCCAGCTAGGATGGAGTCCATCACTCCTCAGCAGGCCAAGCTTGGTCTTGTTTGTGGGTGAGTCCCAAGAGAGAAGGCCAATTATCTACAAATTATATATTTTGGGAGGGGCAGAAAACAGTTTTCAACCAGCGATTGAGTTGTGAGACTGCTGTAGAGCTCATCACTCCCCATAACTGGGAGGGGGCCAGAGACAATTACTCGATGCCGACACATCTTTCTAGCTGATTTACACGCTGAAGCTATGTTGCGCTTGGTGACCTCTGACTGTTTCATCATAACATTGTTGGTGCCGACGTGGATAACAATGCATATGAAGTGTAGTGTACTGTATTTCTTTATTCCGGTTCTGTATATATGAATTACAAATCAGCCTTTAAATAGCTAAATCATGTGTTAGTCTATTGCAGAGTTACAATGTGTAACCATTGATGTCCCAGGTCCAGGATTGGTAAAAGTCTTTGCTAGGTAAAGCCTCGCCTTATCTCATCTCACTGGTCACCATAGCAGCACCCACCTGTAGCACGCAGGTATATTTCACTGGTCACCCCTCAAAGCCTACTCCTCCTTTGGCCGCCTTTCCTTCCAGTTCTCTGCTGCCAATGACTGGAACGAATTGCAAAAATCACTGAAGCTGGAGAGATACAGTTGAAGTCAGAAGTTTACTTGCACCTTAGCCAAATACATTTAAACTCAGTTTTTCACAATTCCTGACATTTAATTCTAGTAAAAATCTCCGGTCTTAGGTCAGTTAGGATCACCACTTTATTTTAAGAATGTGAAATGTTAGAAAAATAGTAGGGAGAAGGATTTATTTCAGTTTAATTTCTTTCATCACATTCCCAGTGGGTCAGAAGTTTACATACACTCAATTAGTATTTGGTAGCATTGCCTTTTAATTGTTTAACTTCGGTCCAACGTTTCGGAAAACCTTCCACAAGCTTCCCACAATAAGTTTAGTGAATTTTAGCCCATTCCTCCTGACAGAGCTGGTGTAACTGAGTCAGGTTTGTAGGCCTCCTTGCTCGCACACGCATTTTCAGTTCTGCCCACAAGTGTTCTATAGGATTGAGTTCAGGGCTTTGTGATGGCCACTCCAATACCTTGACTTTGTTGTCCTTAAGCCATTTTGCCACAACTTTGGAAGTCTGCTTGGGGTCATTGTCCATTTGGAAAACCCATTTGCAACCAAGCTTTAACTTCCTGACTGATGTCTTGAGATGTTGCTTCAATATATCCGCATAATTTTCCATCCTCATGAAGCCATCTATTTTGTGAAGAGCACCAGTCCCTCCTGCAGGAAAGCACCCCCACAACATGATGCTGCCACCCCCCATGCTTCATGGTTGTGATGGTGTTCTTTGGCTTGCAAGCCTCCCTCTTTTTCCTCCAAACATAACGATGGTCATTATGGCCAAACAGTTATTTTTTTGTTTCATCAGACCAGAAGACATTTCTCCAAAAAGTATGATCTTTGTCCCCATGTGCAGTTGGAAACCGTAGTCTGATTTTTTTTAATGGCGGTTTTGGAGCAGTGGCTTCTTCCTTGCTGAGTGGCCTTTCAGGTTATGTCAGTATAGGACTCGTTTACTGTAGATATAGATACTTTTGTACCTGTTTCCTCCAGAATCTTCACAAGGTCCTTTGCTGTTGTCCTGGGATTGATTTACACTTTTCACACCAAAGTACATTCCTCTCTAGGAGACAGAGCAAAGAGGCACTGAGTTTGAAGGTAGGCCTTGAAATACATCCATAGGTCCACCTCCAATTCACTCAAATGATGTCAATTAGCCTATCAGAAGCTTCTAAAGACATGACATAATTTCTGGAATTTCCCAAGCTGTTTAAAGGCACAGTCAACTTAGTGTATGTAAACTTCTCACCCACTGGAATTGTGATACAGTGAATTATAAGTGAAATAACCTGTCTGTAAACAATTGTTTGAATAATTATTTGAGTCGTGAACAAAGTAGATGTCCTAACTGACTTGCCAAAACTATAGTTTGTTAACAAGAAACTTGTGGAGTGGTTGAAAAATGACTCCAACCTAAGTGCATGTTTCCGACTTCAACTCTATTTCATGGTGCTCTGAGGCCAGGCTGAGTATGTGCTAGGAAGGAGGGGCTAATTGAATTTAAGCGACTGTTTTGGGGCTTTTCTGAGAGATTTGTCTTGGTAGGCCTAATTGTGAGGGTAGGCTGATGTGAGCCTGGTATAGCCTACCCCAACCTTGGTCTTATGGAATAACAGTTTGCCTGCTCATATTTTCTTTTCATTAAAGTTATATTGAAAAGTTTGACATTTACAATCTTGATTTTTTTGTAAATTGAACTTCTGGATCACGATTATCACCTGTAAATACACACCCCTTTGTGCAAAGTGAGAGATGAGTATTTGATCCTGTGCTCTGCTGCATTTGCACCAGTAGAGGGCATCTCCACAAGCTTTGCATATCCAACTTGTTTTTACTGTTGTATAGATGAAGAACGTGGAGAAAAGTTATTTATAAATTAAATGTATCACACATTATTATATTCATTACAACTAGCATGAATTGGACACAAATAATTGTACTGAATAAAAACTACAGAAGATTGATAGTCCAAACCAAGACATCTTGACTGGGTGGAAACAAAACAACAGACATGTTATTATGTTTGGTGGAAGACTAATGCCTTCCTAGGCTATAGGGTCAGATTCTAACAAGCCAACATCTGGTGTGGTCATGCTGGGCCAGCCAAGAGAAAGCTTCTACTACATATCTGCACCATCCTATGAGCTTTAGGACACAATGGTGGTCTACAGAAGAGACAGAGACCAGTGTCCACATGATATGAGTAATGCTATCTTAATTGCACAGCTTGTTTAACAGTCAGGGTAGGAGATGACATAGTCAGTATACAGGATAAACAGGGTTTATGCATTTACAATTAAGATAGGAATCGCGGGAAAACATTCAACCGGAAAAATACTTCATCAAAGACGTACGTACATAAGGAATAAAGGCACTACGAGAAGATCTATCCCACAATACAACGTACTCACAGATGGAGCTGGGGGAGAGGCAGACAAAGAATTCAAGATTAACCTTATCAAACAAAACATCTTAATACAATGTTTACATGAAAACAGCTAATGTTTGAAATTAAGATGGACCCTAAAATATCCATGCTCTAGTTTTTCTACTTAAAATACCAGGCTACATGATCTACTTGTAAAGGTAACTCAACCTGACCTCTGTTGAGATCCAATCAGTCATAAAATAATGGGAATAAAGAAAACTGGGGAATTAATACAATAAATACAATTATATATTTTAAGCAAACGTGTTATTTGCACATAACCTGCAGTGTAACAATAGAAAAGGGAATGTAAAATTAAAGTTAGAATTATTAGCTTTCATGGTGTGGTAGGTAAAGGAGATGTCAAGGAAAACTGATGAGGTAATAGGCGAGGGCAGGGGGCATGTGGGGGTAAACTGATCTGTTTGTCGTCCCTAGATTCTTGTTATTACAAACAGAGTCTCAATTCTCCAAGGGTTTGTGCCACTGAAAACAAAACAGGCAGAAGCATGGTAGAGCACAACAAACAAACAGCTATTGAACAATGTATGTGTTGGTTAAGGAGCCAGTCTAAATCTGTTGAACACATTAGCCTCTCCAAGACGGCTGGCCACCCATGCTGACCCCTCCCTGGCACTGGCAGCCCCCGCAGAGCAGACACAAGGGTCACTTACTCCCTAGGCATGGCTGAAACCCAGGCATGGCTGTAATGATAATAGCTATCCTGTTGCACACATTTAGAAATACATCTCACAGCTCTAATAATGAGCACAAGACAAAGGGCCACATCCCCAGATCTTCCAAGTCCCATTTAATCACATCACAATAGTATTTCCACTTTTGAACAGTTGACATTATGTTTTGTAAATATACATATATTTAAATATCAGGGAGACCCGGATAAACAAACATGTTCATTTTATGTATTGTCCATGCAATATTATTTATATATAATGTTTAATTTGACTATATGGTGAAGTCACACATGAGGTGCCATGACAAATATATCTTAAAATCAAGAATAAATCAATGTAAAGTGAGCACAGCAGTTCTGTTCCTATCATCAGTGTCATCCAGGTGAGCCGAGATGACGCGCCTCGCCAGTCGCTTGTGCTGTCATGACCACAACAGCACTACTATAAATTGACGCGCCTGTAAGTCTTTCACAAGGTAAACGCTTTGCTACGAGCTAGCCCTGTGTCCCGGACATCATTCCCCACTTGGCTTGTGCGATTCAGTCAAGCCTAGCATTTATTCGTTGGCCCATACGGTGGATTCCTAACTGCAGAATGTCGGAGACAGTCAAGCCACCAACTTCGTTTTTCATCGAGGACATCCTCTCCATTAAAGAGAATACACGGCTAAACTTCAGGTGCTCTTCCTCACACAAATCCAAGGAGGGATGCGCGCAATGGAATAACCAACAGTGCGAGCATGTATCACAATCAGAGGAACTTTGCGCACAGGATACAGCATTTGAAGAGCGGAAAGGTGAGCACATTGGATTGTAATGTAGGCTACTTAAAAATATTTTAGGCTAAGGTATGGATTGACGGTGTTGTGCCAGATTTCCTGGACTCATGCTAATAACAACAGGAAATAAACCTATTCCATATGAACCTGTGGAGTAGGCAGTTTACCTGTCAATTGCCAGCTTTTGACGCAAAGTCACCACACCACAAATGGGCTAATCATGTCTCTCTTTTACAGATGTATTTGACAGCTCTTGTTCTAGCACCCCAGATGCCATGATAAGCTTTACATCAGTCGGCAAACAGAAGCGCTCGCGCGCTGCCTTTACGCATCTGCAAGTGTTAGAACTGGAGAAGAAATTTAACCACCAGAAGTACCTGTCCGCTCCCGAAAGAGCCAATCTTGCCAACACGTTGGGACTGACCGAGACCCAAGTTAAAATCTGGTTTCAGAACAGAAGATACAAAACCAAACGGAAGCAGCAAGCTACGGAGTACTGTAAGGACATCTTTCAAAAGTCAGAAGAACTAAGTACAGAGGACAATTTAGTCAGATCGTCGCTTCTCTCCACGTTCTACAAAACATATAAATACCAACCATATGTGTATGACTTCAATGGCACATGGAGACCAATACTGTGGTGAACATTACATAATACTGGACAATATTCAGGTCAATATGGACACAATGCCTTATGAGGAGAGTATGTTAAACAACTAATTATGTTACTTAGTTATTTGATCTATTCAGCACAGTAACCTGTAATATTTTTTCACAATCTACTTTTATATGGCTAAAATGTAGCCTACCAATGTCAAACCGTCAAGCTGTAATTTTTCATTCATAGCCTATATGTATGAGTATGTTATCACAGAAAAAAATGACCTAATCACTTTGTTGCTTGCATTTTCTTTTTTTATGTATATTTTTTCCCGAAATTGCAAGAAAATAAAGGGTAACTGATTTGAAATTGAGACTAAGTCATTAAAAAGGCTATTGTAGTGTCAAGGTCTATGAAAAGTTTTGCCAGCTGTAGTATTACAAATCTTGCTAAATGTTTCAGTACCCGTGCAGCTCACTTTTTATTTAGACAGTGCAAATATGCTCATTACTATTGAGAGTAGTGATGGTTATTGAAAATGACAAAATTACTCTTTCCATTTTACAGAGTTACAGCTAACACTTTATCCCTCTGTGTAAGCATACATGTCATAATTCTGTGCTCTGAGATGCTGAAGAAACACACTAAAACACTATGTATGCAAAGGGCCATGGCTGGTTGGAGACAAAAGATGTGATTTTACTTGGCAATATCTTGACAAACTCCTCTCCCTGGAGCAGCCATGAATGTTGCTTTAAACTGAAATGTATATTCTTACATTCAGGAATGAATGCTTGAAATATGGTCTAGAGTAACTGCTTCCAGAGGCAAACAATGGTTGTACCTGTGGTTAAAATTTGATAAAACTAGAAAATTGCATGAGCAGATAAGGGTTTGCCTGGGATCTTCAGAAAACATAAGGGCCCTCTCTAAACAACGATGCTTGGTTTCTTTAACAGATAAAGAGCCCCTATCCATCCATTTAAACTGAGGCTTGATTCAACATCAAGGTGTTTTTAACTTACCCTACTGAAGGCAGTTCCTCATTGTGGTGACTACATGAAATTATAAGTGGTTTCCCCCACAACCATGCTTGTGAGAACTGTGGCAAGGGATAGACACATTAAGGCAGCAGATAGCCATCGGTTAGAGTGGTTAGAGAGCTGGGCCACTAACAGAAAAATTGCTAGTTTGAATCCCCGTGCCGACAATGTGAGCAATCTGCTGATGTTCCCTTGAGCAAGGCACTTAACCCTAATTGCGACCGGGTCACCTTTGATAATGGCAGACCCTAGCCATGATCATACTCTCTGAGGGTGTCTCAGGGGGGCCTGGGATATGCAAAAAAACATTCACATGCATATAATACACAATTGTACTTGTGTGAATTATGATGAATATAAGTACCCACCTAAAATGCGTATTATTATATGGAGCTGTCGCGTCTTTGGCTATGCCGGATTAAGTGATATGACATGCTATTCTATAAAATCCTTTGTCCGTAATTAATATTTTCTGATTGAGCTAATCATGTAAATGTAATTAACTAAAGAGTCGGGGCACCACAAAATAATATTTATAGAGCTGTTATCTTCCGAATAAACTTAAAGACCTAGTAATATTTTACATCAATAGCAGTCAATATTAATCGTCACATTAATTCAGTCTCATCTGAAAGTTGTAAATTCTTGGTTATCGTTATGAACCCTGGCTAACAAGTTGAATCAGCAATACAAAATTGGGTTGAATTATTTATTTACTAAATACCTAACTAATCACACAGAATTACATATACAAAGAATGAATCATACCTTGATTATAAATTACATCATAAAGGAAAATGTCCCTAGCGGGCGGAACAGATATGACAGCTGGTTCTACAAAAAAAAGGGGCTGGGTTTGAGTGAAAGAACGGGAAGACTGAGGAACAAAGGAAGAAGCTGTGCTATCGTAAATGCAGTATCTTATGCATTCTAAATTACCGTCCATTTGGAAAATGCAATAAATATTTACTCTGAGCTGAGTAGGTTGGTGGTAGATGGAAGGTCGTGTTGCCCAACCGAGTCCTTTGAAGAATGTCTCTTATAGTAAATTGAATACGTTGTAGTAACATCGTTGTGTGGTAGACGGGATACTCTGTCTGTTCTTTCCTAGCACACGTTTGCAGCTGATGTTGCTAACTAGGAGGTATCACTTCTGCAGTGAATAAAAGTTCAAAGTTCATACCGTTCGCAACCAAAGCTCACTCTGAGGTTGGCTTAGTTCTGTAGTTGACATGTTAGTCCTTTTAATGCAGAGGCTGCAGACCTCACGTACTTGGAACAGGAGGTTACGTTTTCGTCAAGGCTTTATATAGTGGAGCGAGAAGGGTGTGTTTGAAAAGTTTTA
The DNA here is from genome assembly GCF_021184085.1 of Oncorhynchus gorbuscha. Classification (NCBI taxonomy): domain Eukaryota; kingdom Metazoa; phylum Chordata; class Actinopteri; order Salmoniformes; family Salmonidae; genus Oncorhynchus; species Oncorhynchus gorbuscha. Next base: position 56,948,163 of record NC_060176.1, read on the forward strand.
TAACCCATGTCTCTTCACAGGGGCGGGCCACTGATTGAGCAGAGCCCTAACCTTATGAAAACCCAAATCTCTCATTTAGAAGCTAAAATTATGTTTAATCTCTTCACCAATAATTTTATACTCAAACATTTAAATTGAACAACAATTCCATGTGAATCCGATAACTACAATGTGCAGACTTTCCACTGTAGAGTTTGTCATCCTATCATTGATGAGAATGTCTCAGATGACAACCGAACTGACATCATATTCATTAAGTACCACCGCATATGTTCAATTGCTCGGAGTACCAGAACATAGTTCATTTTCCCCCACCTTCTGATGTTCCCAGAATCTCTATGTTAACCAAGGGTTTTTCAAATGTCACATCAGTAGGGTAGAGAGAGGATAAAGGGGGGAATAAGTATTTATGACTGTCATAAACCTACCCCCAGGCCAACATCATGTCATTAAAGGGTCATTGAGTTGAGCATGTGACACTTGCATGGCAGTCAGGGAAGCTGCATTGTGGCCCATATTTTCTCAGCAATGTTATGCCACCTAATAACAGCAATCTCTTTATTGACATGGTTTTCATTGAGATAGGCAGGGTAGCATAAGGGTAGGCAAGAGTAAGATATGATGGTACCATGAATGAGAAAAATGGAATGCAACCCGCTGACCTCTTTGGCAGCCATGGAATGCACTCGGTCCAGTTGTCTGTTTTCAGGAAACTCTGGAAGCATTTTGATATTATCCATGGCTTGTATTTAGTGCCTCCTATCCCCACTCAATCACATAGTCGAAGTGAAAGGGCCTCGATCTTATCAGCTGAGGAGGCACTGCTTTCCGAAGCCTGAGTCCTCAGTGTCTGGAAGAGTTGTCTCCTACTTCACCTCAATTTACCAATGAGTCAGATGTGTTTTGAGTTGGTGGATTTCTCCTCCAGAAGCCCCTCTCTTGGTGCTCTCCTCGACAATGAGTTCTCATCCATGTCACTCAAAATGAGGGCAGGAACAATGGGCCATGAAGCTGAGTCAGACCAAGCAGCAGAGACCCACGCTCATGATCCATCCACTGATAATCACATTCCCCTCCCTCTAGCAGAGCATGTTTTGATTTGATATCTCAGATAGCACCCTCTTGTATCAATTTTATGTAAAAAAAATCTAATTAAAATTCAATCAGAATCAGAGAGCATTTTCAAGAACAATGCCAGGTAGTTGTTGTTCACAATAGTTATAACTATTGAAACACTCAACCAGACTGAAGTGAAATAGTTTGAATAAACAGGATTAACTTAAATCCTAATGAAGGGTTTTACTTATTTCACATTGTTTCTACAGGTCAGGGAGTGTTTAAGAATGAGTCTCCAAACTCGACTTTCATTAGGTTTTTGATAGAGCTATCGACAATGACATACATTTTTAAATGTTTTACATTTTACCTTTATTTAACTAGGCAGGCCAGTTAAGAACAAATTCTTATTTTCAATGACGGCCTAGAAACAGTGGGTTAACTGCCTTTATCTGGAGTGGGTTAACTGCCAGCTCAGAGATTCGAACTTGCAACCTTTTGATTACTAGTCCAACACTCTAGGCTACCACTAGGCAACCTTGCCGCCCCATTTGAGGAAGCACCCCTCCTCTTTATCATTTAAGAGGGAAGTAAGTTGTTTCCATTTGGAGATAGTAGATTGCACAAAGAAAATGGACATCTACGTCATTTATCAAATAGATTTTAAATAATATTTTGTACTGTAGATTTAAGCAATAATTTTTTACTGTGTCAGAAAAATAATTGCTCACCAAAGAATGAGTAAGGACCAAAAATCGAACATTGCAACAAAGTGAAGTTTCAACTATAACAGTAGCCAGACAAACAGGACAAAATCCTCTGAACAGTGCTGATAAGATGACATGGTCTGGGGCAGTACTATGAGGGAGGACATGTTTACAGTAGCACAAAGCTAGTGTGAACAGAAATCTGATCCAGTTCAGATAACCATAGCCTTTATCTGGAAGTTTGAAGCGCCCACGCCAATAACCTGTCTGAGACTGATAACTCACTGACCTTGTGGATCCTCCTCAGGCAACCCAACTAACATGTTACATACAGTGGTATTCAACTGGTAACTCCCATATCAACGATAGGGATAATATAGGAATAATTAAACCAATGGATTATATTTTCTATGTATGTACTGCTACTAAAATAAATAACATAAACAGTAACCTGTTTACAGATACTGTGTAAATGTAGGGTTATAAAAAGTGTAGTACTTACATGGTCAGGATTACATTTCGCTATACATGTGTTCATAGTCTAACAATAAAATGTCAAAAGCTTCACTTCGCTGCTTGTTTTTCATCCCCTTTCTCATCCTAGAGTTGCTATTCATTCAAGTGAGGTTTTTGTTAATGCTTCCTTCTTGCAGTGCTCATCTGTCTGTCAACATTGCACACGTTTGGGCAGGTCTGGGTTCTGCATCTTTGTGAAGTTAACTTGCTCGGCACTGCTTCGATGCAATCAAAAGAGTTGATTCAACCAAGTATTACTTGCTGGAGATTGTCATAAAGAGCATGACTTATGTTGTGGAGACACTCGCAGCAGGGGACTGATGCAAGTTCTCCAATCTAAAGGATACTATGGTATACGGAGTCAAAGAAACTAAGGTGGAATGATGCACCATTCTGTTGTTGGGGTACGCCCACACCATTCTGCTGTTGGGGTACGCCCACACCATTCTGTTGTTGGGGTACGCCCACACCATTCTGTTGTTGGGGTACACCCACACCATTCCAAAGACTTAAAAGCTGATTTTAACATAATTTATTTTTTAAATTGGAAGGAAAACTATTTCACTCATATTGTAATTAATTATAGGTAAAATTTCATAGAAATCTGGAAACACTGGACAGGTTCATTTAAACAGATGTCTGAATGAAAGAATAACTTTTTTTTAAATGACTAAATCCCCATTCAAGTGCTCAAATAACAGAAATGGTCTCCCTTCATCTCTAACAAGCTATATTTTGTGAACAAGGCCCTTGGAGCACACAGGTAATTAGATGTGAAGAGAGGAGATCAGTATCTCTCAGTGTGTCTCTGGCAACATGGTGTAAAAGAACATGCCCATCAAGATAAAGGAGCTTGGTGACAGGCATAGCTGAAGGTTACAACTATTATTACCCCACTTGCCCTTGTGAAGCCTGCACTTCCAAGAGCTGAGAGGGACACGGTACATTGATTTACAAATGCAGTAGAGTAAAACATCATCCTCCGTGTCTCTCTTCCTTCACATCTTTCTTTAGGCTCAAACAGAGGGAGTGTCTCTGTCACCTGGACAAACGGACTTTTCCAAAGTCAAAGATGAGGGATTGGAAGGTCCAAATGCACCTTCCCACACAGAGGATCGTAAGCCCCCACTGTAACACATGAACACACTCATGGACCCATCAAAACATGTACAGTGGCAAGAAAAAGTATGTGAACCCTTTGGAATTACCTGGATATCTGCATAAATTGATCATCAAATTTGATCTGGTCTTCATCTAAGTCACAACAACAGACAAACATAGTTTGCTTAAAATAATAACACACAAATTATTGTATTTTTCTTGTCTATATTGAATACATAATTTAAACATTCACAGTGTAGGTTGTAAAAAGTATGTGATCCCCTGGGCTAATGACTTCTCCAAAAGCTAATTGGAGTCAGGAGTCAGCTAACCTGGAGTCCAATCAATGAGACGAGATTGGAGATGTTGGTTAGAGCTGCCTTGCACGAAAAACACTCACAAAATTTGAGTTTGCTATTCACAAGAGGCATTGCCTTTTGTGAACCATGCCTCGAACAAAAGAGATCTCAGAAGACATAAGTTTAAGAATTGTTGACTTGCATAAAGCTGGAAAGGGTTACAAAAGTATCTCTAAAAGCCTTGATGTTCATCAGTCCACGGGAAGACAAATTGTCTGTAAATGGATAAAGTTCAACACTGTTGCTACTCTCCCTAGGAGTGGCCATCCTGCAAAGATGACTGCAAGAGCACAATGCAAAATGCTCAATGAGGTTAAGAAGAATCCAAGAGTGTCAGATTAAGACTTACAGAAATCTCTGGAACATGCTAACATCTCTGTTGACGAGTCTACGATACATAAAACACTAAACAAGAATGATGTTCATGGGGGGACACTACGGAAGAAACCACTGCTGTCCAAAAAAAACATTGCTGCACGTCTGAAGTTTGCAGAAGTACACCTAGATGTTCCACAGTGCTACTGGCAAAATATTCTGTGGATAGATGAAACTACAGTTGAGTTGTTCGGAAGGAACACACAACACTATGTGTGGAGAAAAAAAAGGCACAGCACACCAACATCAAAACTTCATCCCAACTGTAAAGTATGGTGAGGGGGTATCATGGTTTGGGGCTGCTTTGCTGCCCATCATCAACAGAAAAATGAATTCCCAAGTTTATCAAGACATTTTGCAGGATAATGTCAGGCTATCTGTCCGCCAATTGAAGCACAACAGAAGTTGGGTGATGCAACAGGACAATGACTCAAAACACAGAAATAAATCAACAGCAGAATGGCTTCATCAGAAGAACATAAGCCTTCTGGAGTGGCCCAGTCAGAGTCCTGACCTCAGATGCTGTGGCATGTCCTCAAGAGAGCAGTTCACACCAGACACCCCAAGAATATTGTTGAACTGAAACAGTTCAAAACGGTCCAAAATGTATCCTGACCGTTGTGCAGGTCTGATCCACAACTACAGAAAACGTTTGGTTGAGGTTATTGCTGCAAAAGGAGGGTCAACCAGTTATTAAATCCAAGGGTTCACATACTTTTCCCACCCTGCACTGGGAATGTTTACACGATGTGTTCAATAAAGACAAAAGTATAATTGTTTGTGTGTTATTAGTTTAAGCAGATTGTGTTTGTCTGTTGTTGTGACCTAGATGAGGATCAGATCAAATTTTATGACCAATTTATGCAGAAATCCAGGCATTTCCAAAGGGTTCACATACTGCAATGTTTACAGTGTCAAGAAAAAGTGAGTGCCATGAGTACATAGTTGCCATACTATAGAAAGAGAAACTGCATGGGAACAGAGGGACACCACATTGTTTTCTTTAAAAATATTATAAAATAAGTGACATAATACAAAAATCCCCATTACAAACTATCATGACCACTATGAAAAGGGGACTCTCAAGAACACAATGTTCACAAGTATCGCGGGACTCATCTGAAGGTAACCCATACAAACAAATGGAAGTATGGAGGTAGTTTTGTGGCAACAAAAATAAAGGGTTAATGATGTGTTCAAAAAAACATATTTCCTAAGCTTTTTTTTATTTCTCCTAGATATAGGACAGACACTGGCAGGTGCATGCAGGCTGACTTCGGTCGCCAGCTGTACAGTGTTTCCTCTGACACATTGGTGCGGCTGGCTTCCGGGTTAAGCGGGCAGTGTGTCAAGAAGCAGTGCGGCTTGGCGGGGTCGTGTTTTAGAGGACGCATGGCTCTCGACCTTCACCTCTCCCGAGTCCGTACGGGAGTTGCAGCGATGGGACAAGACTGTAACTATCAAATTGGATATCACAAAATTGTGGAGGTTAAAAATAAATAACCAAATAATCTAATATTATTCCTTATGAGTTATTTTTTGGCAGTGGTATATCTGTAATGACAAAAGTGAAGTAAGGTTTCATGGAAATGTGCCTGTAATGTCTGAACAGAATTAAATCTATATTTTTCAAGTTTTTATTTTTAAATACCTGCATTTTGCCTCTGTTTGGTCCTGTGCTTGTCTGTCCCATCTCCTCGTGAATCTGATTGGCCCACACAGAGTGGTCATGAAGCTATCATATGGCTCTTCATGGTACCCACTCATACTTTGGAAAACTAACAGATTTCTTCCTTTAAAGACAGGGGAAAACCGAACTCCACCACAAAGACAGGCATTGTCAGTGCTCCAATATGCCGTGACTGGCTAACAAATTTGCTGGAGCTGATAAGGTGGTTTAAAATCAGCCCAGATCGTTGCACAAGGGAAGATTCATAAACTTCCCAGGACAGCAGTGAAACTGGATCCCTGATGTAACATGGTACCAGCACAGCTCCTTTCTTCTCCCATCTGCAGATATACCCTTGCATCCGACTCGTCAGATGGTTGTCATTGATTGTACGTACTGTCTTGAGCAAAGTGTGTGTGAGCAGTGTGTGTGTGTTTTAGCAGCATGGTTAAGAGAATGTGAGTGTGTATGGATCCAGTCTGTTGAAATTTCCAACGACCTTATCTCAAAGACAGAGACACAAAGTGGTGGGACGGTTTACTGCAGATAAAGTGATTAGAGAGCAGAGCAGAATGACAAGGACAGCGACATGGGCCATTCATACAGATAAACAGCCAGCAAGGAAAAAACAAAACACAAAGGGGACAGCAGTCCCTCTAGGAGTGTACGTGTCTTGGGACATGTATAACTCATATTACGTATGTGATTGGTGAATACATTCATAGCATTGTAGATACAATACTAAGGAAAAAGTTAGAAAAGGAAAAATACTTTAGAAAAGGAAAAATACTAAGGAAAAAGTTCAGATGTTTTTCAGTTATTACAGCTATAAAAAGGTCAAAGCATAGGTGATTAGCTAAGAGACTAAATTAAGTTATTTCGAAATTATTTCAGAAAATACTGAATGCATACAGGCCAGATGAGCCAGATTTTTCACCAGATGTATAACATATGAAGCATCCGGTTGGCGTTTCCACATACTAACAAATATGGTGATGAGAGGAAGCCCTATGGCAGGCAAGTGGGAGAAGATGGAGCGAGATTGATTTTGTCCGAATTCCTACTCATTTTCTCATCGATGAAACATTTTATCTCCATACAGTTTTCTGTTTCCCAAACTAGAATATGTAACAAAGAGAGTGGACTGCGTTTTGTAGACTTTACCCTTTGCCAAAGTTTTTTTTAAATTCAGTTGTTTAGGAGTGCAAGGGCGAATTGAGCTATTGCACACGCACACTTCAAAGTAGGCGCTCTCTAACGGAAATATGCAAATACATGCTAGAACGCGCCAATAGGATCTCACTAGCTCTGCCCACCATAATTAATTTGCTCCCATAGAACGGCACATTGGACACATCATAATACCCGGTAATGGTTCCAATCGTTTTTCCCCCATTTATTTTTGCATCTGGAATTTTAAATCTACTTCACATAAAGTCTGTGTTTTGTGTCGGCTTACGTGACATTTTGATAGCCATGTAATTCTCTCTCGGACAAGGAGTTTTTTTTGTCAATATATATTGACCTCAATTTACTCTCAAATTCGAAATACTAATTAGCAACAGAGAAGACCACAGCAAGACTACAAATTCCTGCACTTAAAGCTGTCAGCTACGTTAACCAGCGTGCCCAGATACCTGTGCCCAATCGATTAATTTGCATCCCCTTTCCTCTGTCCAAGCTAGGCCACAGACAACACATTAGCTAGTTATCAGAGCAGTAGATCAAACAATCATTTTGATAATTGTTTGTACAGTATGTCAACTTGGTGTCCATTTCATGCCTTATGTCATGTTTCAAGGATGAGAATAACAACATTAAAAAGGGAAGAAGACCACTATAGTGAGAGGCAACTTACCGTTTTGGTCAGGGCCAGCATGACGCAATTTATCTGGTGTCTGTGAGCGTAGCTATTAAATTTGAGCATCTTAGCAATATAATGTTTTCTATACAAAGAACCACTTATTCAATGACATAATTATTAACCAGATTACCCCTGATACCAGACTTGGATAAGTGGTAACTCGATGAATGGTAATTCTAGAATGTTGTCATTCAGAATGTTTTATTCAATCTATTGACATTCAAAATGGACTTTGTTTAGACATCCAGCCTGTATTGTAGTTTCATGACCAGAGACAAATCTTCAAAAAGCCAAAGTCTTTATTTATTCAGAGTGCTACATGCATCCCGTTTTGATTTATAGGATCCTTCCCACTATATGATTGATATGTCAAGTGATAAAATCCCAAGTTAACAAAAAAACGTTTATGGGAAACTGCACTTGTCCTCATGTGAAAATTACAGTTTATGAAATATTCTACAGCTGTAATGTCATCAATAAAATAAAACTATTTCTATAGCACATTTCTTACAACAAATACATTTCAAGGTGTTGTCATTGGATGGGGTGTTGTCTGTAAAGTGAGGCACAGATAAAGAGGAGAACATCAAGGCATTCAAAATGGTTACAGGGATAGATGTGCAGGAGTCAGGACTTGGTCACATGGTCTGTGATCCTGGAATCACCAGATGGTCTGGTGGGCACTGTAATATTCATGTGTACTGAATGATAATTGGATGCATTTTAATGCCGTATCATACTGGTTAAGACCACCCAGATGGTTAAGTCATGGTCAGTTGATCCTGGTTGGAGATAAGTGAACATGGTAGCTAATAAAGAGCTACGTTAAGAAATATCCTGTAGTACTGCATTTTATTATTTTGTACAAAGCGTGCAAAACAAGACGGACACCACAACAGGGCTCCGGGCAGCCGAGCGGAAATGGAGGAAAACTCGCCTCCCTGCGGACCTGGCATCCTTTCACTCCCTCCTCTCTACATTTTCCTCCTCTGTCTCTGCTGCTAAAGCCACTTTCTACCACGCTAAATTCCAAGCTTCTGCCTCCAACCCTAGGAAGCTCTTTGCCACCTTCTCCTCCCTCCTGAATCCTCCGCCCCCCCCCCCCTCCTCCCTCTCTGCAGATGACTTCGTCAACCATTTTGAAAAGAAGGTCGACGACATCCGATTCTCGTTTGCTAAGTCAAACGACACCGCTGGTTCTGCTCACACTGCCCTACCCTGTGCTCTGACCTCTTTCTCCCCTCTCTCTCCAGATGAAATCTCGCGTCTTGTGACGGCCGGCCGCCCAACAACCTGCCCGCTTGACCCTATCCCCTCCTCTCTTCTCCAGACCATTTCCGGAGACCTTCTCCCTTACCTCACCTCGCTCATCAACTCATCCCTGACCGTTGGCTACGTCCCTTCCGTCTTCAAGAGAGCGAGAGTTGCACCCCTTCTGAAAAAACCTACACTCGATCCCTCCGATGTCAACAATTACAGACCAGTATCCCTTCTTTCTTTTCTCTCCAAAACTCTTGAACGTGCCGTCCTTGGCCAGCTCTCCCGCTATCTCTCTCTGAATGACCTTCTTGATCCAAATCAGTCAGGTTTCAAGACTAGTCATTCAACTGAGACTGCTCTCCTCTGTATCACGGAGGCGCTCCGCACTGCTAAAGCTAACTCTCTCTCTCCTCTGCTCTCATCCTTCTAGATCTATCGGCTGCCTTCGATACTGTGAACCATCAGATCCTCCTCTCCACCCTCTCCGAGTTGGGCATCTCCCGGCGCGGCCCACGCTTGGATTGCGTCCTACCTGACAGGTCGCTCCTACCAGGTGGCGTGGCGAGAATCTGTCTCCTCACCACGCGCTCTCACCACTGGTGTCCCCCAGGGCTCTGTTCTTGGCCCTCTCCTATTCTCGCTATACACCAAGTCACTTGGCTCTGTCATAACCTCACATGGTCTCTCTTATCATTGCTATGCAGACGACACACAATTAATCTTCTCCTTTCCCCCTTCTGATGACCAGGTGGCGAATCGCATCTCTGCATGTCTGGCAGACATATCAGTGTGGATGACGGATCACCACCTCAAGCTGAACCTCGGCAAGACGGAGCTGCTCTTCCTCCCGGGAAGGACTGCCCGTTCCATGATCTCGCCATCACGGTTGACAACTCCATTGTGTCCTCCTCCCAGAGCGCCAAGAACCTTGGCGTGATCCTGGACAACACCCTGTCGTTCTCAACTAACATCAAGGCGGTGGCCCGTTCCTGTAGGTTCATGCTCTACAACATCCGCAGAGTACGACCCTGCCTCACACAGGAAGCGGCGCAGGTCCTAATCCAGGCACTTGTCATCTCCCGTCTGGATTACTGCAACTCGCTGTTGGCTGGGCTCCCTGCCTGTGCCATTAAACCCTTCAACTCATCCAGAACGCCGCAGCCCGTCTGGTGTTCAACCTTCCCAAGTTCTCTCACGTCACCCCGCTCCTCCGTTCTCTCCACTGGCTTCCAGTTGAAGCTCGCATCCGCTACAAGACCATGGTGCTTGCCTACGGAGCTGTGAGGGGAACGGCACCTCAGTACCTCCAGGCTCTGATCAGGCCCTACACCCAAACAAGGGCACTGCGTTCATCCACCTCTGGCCTGCTCGCCTCCCTACCACTGAGGAAGTACAGCTCCCGCTCAGCCCAGTCAAAACTGTTCGCTGCCCTGGCCCCCCAATGGTGGAACAAACTCCCTCACGACGCCAGGACAGCGGAGTCAATCACCACCTTCCGGAGACACCTGAAACCCCACCTCTTTAAGGAATACCTAGGATAGGTTAAGTAATCCCTCTCACCCCACCCCCCCTAAGTTTTAGATGCACTATTGTTAAGTGACTGTCCCACTGGATGTCATAAGGTGATTGCACCAATTTGTAAGTCGCTCTGGATAAGAGCGTCTGCTAAATGACTTAAATGTAAAATGTAAAATGTAACAACAGTGGTGGAGGTCAAGCGACCGTATGGTGCAAGGGACCTTACCATCGAAGAGGCAGTGAAGTCAAAGGATTTCTATATCCAGAGGGGGTGTCTTACAGCCTTACAACCATCCTTCCTGGCACCAGGTTCAAGGGCAGCTCTACATCACTGGAACGGACACTTTGTCCTTTGTTGTGTGGACCACCAAACCCTCCATCACCATCACTAGGCTCCCAGAATGTTATATTACATACAAGTTTGCTCAAAGCGGCCAACTAAAGTACTGTAGTTAATGTAAGTTCAATCACAAAGGCGGGTCTGAGTGCATCTCTCACAGTTTCATTCAGTAGTACAACACAATTAAAATAGCATTTTATCATGTGCACAGTAGGAATGTACACTTCCGGTCAAAAGTTTTAGAACACCTACCCATTCAAGAGTTTCTTTATTTTTACTATTTTCTACACTATAGAATAACAGTGAAGACATCAAAACTATGAAATAACACATATGGAATCATGTAGTAACCAAAAAAAGTGTTAAATTAAATTATATTTTATATTTGAGATTCTTCAAATAGCCCCCCTTTGCCTTGACAGCTTTGCACTCTTGGCATTTTACAGGCTTCACCTTTAAGGAACCCCTTCACCTGTAAGGAACCTCTTGGATCTAGACTTGGCACTCCGGTACCGCTTGCCGTGCAGTAACAGAGAAAACAGTCTAGGGTGGCCGGGGTCTTTGACAATTTTTAGGGCATTCCTCAGACAACGCCTGGTATAGAGGTCCTGGATGGCAGGAAGCCTGGCCCCGGTGATGTACTTGACCGTACGCACAACTCTCTGTAGTGCCTTGCAGTCGGAGGCCGAGCAGTTGCCATACCAGGCAGTGATGCAACCCATCAGGATGCTTTTGATGGTGCAGCTGTAAAACCTTTTGAGGATCTGAGGACCCATGCCAAATCATTTCAGTCTCCTGGGGGGGAATATGTTGCTGAGATCTTGGTTGAAAACAGCAGAGGTATATTTGGAGGGCAAGTTGGTTAGGATGAGGGTGCCCGTTTCTACAGATTTGGGGTTGGACCTGGTGGGTTCATTGATAATTTGTGTGAGATTGAGGGCATCAAGCTTAGATTGTAGGATGGCCGGGGTGTTAAGCATGTCACAGTTTAGGTCACCTAGCAGCACAAGCTCTGAAGATAGATGGGGGGAAATTAATTCACATATGGTGTCCAGGGCAGAGGGTGGTCTATAGCGTGAGGCAACGGTGAGAGACTTGTTTCTGGAAAGGTGGATTTTAAAAGTAGAAGCTCGAATTGTTTGGGTACAGACCTGGATAGTAAAACAGAACTCTGCAGTAGATTGCAACTCCGCCCCCTTTTGCAGTTCCATCTTGTCGGAAAATGTTATAGTTAGGGATGGAAATTTCAGGGTTTTTGTGGTCTTCCTAAGACACGGCTAGGACATCTGGGTTGGCAGAGTGTGCTAAAGCAGTGAATAAAACAAACTTAGGGAGTAGGCTTCTAATGATAACATTCATGAAACCAAGGCTTTTACGGTTACAGAAGTCAACAAATGAGAGCACCTGGGGAGTAGGAGTGGAGCTAGGCACTGCAGGGCCTGGATTAACCTCTACATCACCAGAGGAACAGAAGAGGAGGAGGATAAGGGTACGGCTAAAGGCTATCAGGACTGGTCGTCTAGTGCGTTCAGAGCAGAGAGTAAAAGGAGCAGGTTTCTGGGCGCGATAGAATAGATTCAAGGCATAGCTTACAAACAGAGGTATGGTAGGATGTGAGTACATTGGAGGTAAACCTAGGCATTGAGTAATGATGTGAGAGATATTGTCTCTAGAGACGATTAAACCAGGTGATGTCACCGCATATGTGGGAGGTGGAACTAAATGGTAGGTTAAGGCATATTGAGCAGGGCTAGAGGCTCTACAGTGAAATAAGACAATCACTAACCAGGAAAGTAATGGACAAGGCATATTGATATTAGGGAGAGGCATGCGTAGCTGGGTGATCAATAGGGGTCCAGTGAGTAGTTGCGCTGGCTGGAGACACGGCGATTCAGATAGCTGGCAGGCCGGGGCTAGCAAGCTAGCAGAAGGGCCTTAGAGGGACGTCTCGACGGAGGAAAGTCCGTTTTGGTCTCAACACCCAATCCTCATGCCTCATTTTACTTCGAGGCTACATACAAACGCCGGTTAGTCAGGCTGATTGAGAAAGTATGTACATGTAGATATGGTTAAAGTGACTATGCATATATGATGAACAGAGAGTAGCAGTAGCGTAAAAGAGGGGTTGGCAGGTGGTGGGTGGGACACAATGCAGATAGCCCGGATAGCCACTGTGCGGGAGCACTGGTTGGTCGGCCCAATTGATGTATTAAGTACATGAATGTATAGTTAAAGCAACTATGCATATATGATAAAACAGAGAGTAGCAGCTGCGTAAAAAGAGAGGTTGGGAGAGGCTCACAATGCAAATAGTCCGAGTAGCCATTTGGTTACCTATTCAGGAGTCTTATGGCTTGGGGGTAAAAACTGTTGAAAAGCCTTTTTGTCCTAGACTTGGCACTCCGGTACCGCTTGCCATGCGGTAGTAGAGAGAACAGTCTATGACTGGGGTGGCTGGGGTCTTTGAACATTTTTAGGGCCTTCCTCTAACACCGCCTGGTGTAGAGGTCCTGGAAGGCAGGCAGCTTAGCCCCAGTGATGTACTGGACTGTACGCACTACCTTCTGTAGTGCCTTGCGGTCAGAGGCCGCATTACCAGGCAGTAATGAAACTCGATGTTGCAGCTGTAGAACCTTTTGAGGATCTCAGGACCCATGCCAAATCGTTTTAATTTCCTGAGGGGAAATAGGCTTTGTCATGCCCTCTTCACAACTGTCTTGGTGTGTTTGGACCATTCTAGTTTGTTGTTGATGTGGACACCAAGGAACTTGAAGCTCTCAACCTGCTCCACTTCAGCCCCGTCGATGAGAATGGGGGCGTGCTCAGTCCTCTTTTTCCTGTAGTTCACAATAATCTCCTTAGTCTTGGTTATGTTGAGGGATAGGTTGTTATTCTGGCACCACCCGGCCAGGTCTCTGACTTCCTCCCTATAGGCTGTCTTGTCGTTGATCAGGCCTATCACTGTCGTGTCGTCTGCACACTTAATGATGGTGTTGGAGTCGTGCCTGGCCATGCAGTCATGGGTGAACAGGGAGTACAGGAGGGGACTGAGCATGCACCCCTGGGGAGCTCCCGTGTTGAGGATCAGCATGGCAGATGTGCTGCTGCCTACCCTCACCACCTGGAGACGGCCCATCCAGAAGTCCAGGATCCAGTTGCAGAGGGAAGTGTTTAGTCCCAGATCCTTAGCTTAGTGATGAGCTTTGAGGGTACTATGGTGTTGAACGCTGAGCTGTAGTCAATGAATAGCATTCTCACATAAGTGTTCCTTTTGTCCAGGTGGGAAAGGGCAATGTGGAGTGCAATAGAGAATGCATCATCTTTGGATCTGTTTGGGCGCTATGCAAATTGGAGTGGGTCTAGGGTTTCTGAGAAAATGGTGTTGATGTGAGCCATTACCAACCTTTCAAAACACTTCATGGCTACGGACTTGAGTGCTACGGGTCTGTAGTCATTTAGGCAGGTTGCCTTTGTGTTCTTGGGCACAGGAACTATGGTGGTCTGCTTGAAACATGTTGGTATTACAGACTTAAATCAGGGACATGTTGAAAATGTGATTACTCAGAACTGCGATTACTCACCTCAGATGACGAAGCGTTTTTTACAAGGCGTTGAACGGGAGGGATATACTACAGACACCTGACCAGGCCCAGATCTGTCATTCGCTGGAGAAAGAAACCGAGATTTCATGGAAAAAGATCAAGGTGCCTTGTGAGGATCAGGCGACGAGTGGCTAATCTGCCTTTGCCTTCCGTCCTGCTAGCTACCGTTCAATCGCTGGAAAATAAATGGGGCGAACTGAAAGCACGTATATCCTACCGACAGGATATTAAAAACTGTAATATCTTATGTTTCACCGAGTCGTGGTTGAACGACAAAATACAGCTGGTGGTTATACACTATCGGCAGGATGGAACAGCAGCCTCTGGTAAGACATGAGGGGGGGGGGCTATGCATATATGTAAACAACAACTGGTGCACGATATCTGCGCAACCACGTTAAATGCGCAACCAGAAGAAAAAAAATCAAGACCACCATTACTCCACACACAGAGATGTGTATAAAGCTCTCCCTTGCCCTCCATTTGGCAAATCTGACCATAAGAATATCCTCCTGATTCCTGCTTACAAGCTTAAATTAACGCAGGAAGCACCAGTGACTCGGTCTATAAAAAAAGTGGTCGGATGAAGCAGATGCTAAACTACAGGACTGTTTTGCTAGCACAGACTGGAATATGTTCTGGGATTCTTTCGATGGCATTGAGGAGTACACCACATCAATAAGTACATCAAAGACCTCATCCCCACAGTGACTGTACGTACATACCCCAACCAGAAGCCATGGATTACAGGCAACATTCCCACTGAGCTAAAGGTTAGAGCTGACACTTTCAAGGAGCGGACTCTTACAAGAAATCCCGCTATGCCCTCCGACAAACTGGCAAAGCATCAATACAGGACTAAAATCTAATCCTACTACACCATCTCCGACGCTCGTTGGATGTGGCAAGGCTTGCAAACTATTACAGACTACAAAAGGGAAGCACAGCAGAGAGCTGTCCAGTGACACAAGCCTACCAGACGAGCTAAATAACTTCTATGCTCGCGTTGAGGCAAGTAACACCGAAACATGCATGAGAGCATCAGCTGGTCCGGACGGCTGTGTGACCACACTCTCCACAGCCGATGTGAGTAAGACCGTCAAACAGGTCAACATTCACAAGGTTGCAAGGATTACCAGGAATTGTACTCTGAGCATGCGCTGACCAACTGGCAAGTGTATTCACTGACATTTTCAACATCTCCCTGTCTTGAGTCCATAATACCAACATGATTCAAGCAGACTACCATAGTCCCTGTGCCCAAGTACACTAAGGTAACCTGCCTAAATGACTACAGACCCATAGCACTCACATCTGTAGCCATGTTAAACTCACAACACCATTATCCCAGAAACCCTAGACCCACTCCAATTTTCATATCGCACCATCAGATCCACAGATGATGCAATCTCTATTGCACTCCACACTGCTCTTTCCCACCTGGACAAATGGAACACCTGTGTGAGAATGCTATTCATTGACTACAGCTCAACGTTCAACACCATAGTGCCCTCAAAGCTCATCACGAAGCTAAGGACCCTGGGACTAAATCCCTGACTCTGCAACTGGATCCTGGACTTCCCGACGAGCCGCCCCCAGGTGAAGGGTAGGTAACAACACATCTACCATGTTGATCCTCAACACGGGGGCCGATCAGGTGTGCATGCTCAGTTCCCTCCTGTACTCCCTGTTCACTCATGACTGCACTGCCGGGTCAGAGACCTGACCGTGTGGTGCAAGGACAACAACCTCAACGTGATCAAGACAAAGGACATGGACTACAGGTGTGGACTACAGGAAAAGCATCCTGATGGTTGCATCACTGCCTGGTATGGCAACTGCTCGGCCCCGACCGCAAGGCACGACAGAGGGTAGTGTGTATGGCTTCTATACCAGGCGGTTTCAGAGGAAGGCCCAAAAATTGTCAAAGATTCCAGCCGCCCTAGTCATAGACTGTTCTCTGCTACCACACGGCAATCAGTACCGGAGCGCCAAGTTTAGGTCCAAGAGGCTTCTAACAGCTTCTACTCCAAGCAATAAGACTCCTGAACAGCTAATCAAATAGCTACCCAGACTATTCTCATTCGCCCCCCCCCCCCCCTCTTTTTTTACACTGCTGCTGCTACTCTGTTATCTATACATAGTCACTTAATAATAACTCTACCTACAGGTACATTTTACCTCAATACCGGTGCCCCCCGCACACTCGCTGTACCGGTATGCCCTGCTATTGTTATTTTCTGCTGCTCTTTAATTATGTTATTCTTATCTCTTACCTTTATTTATTTTTCTTAAATCTGCATTGTTGGTTAATAAGGGCTGGTAAGTAAACATTTCACATTAAGGTCAACACCTGTTGTATTCAGCACATGTGACAAATACAATTTGATTTGATTTATATGAAGTAGTAGTAAAATCCCAAACAGAAAAATTAAATGGCGAAATAACGATTGTAACCATTACTGGGTTTTACCGCTAGGTTATAAAGATAGGACACAAAGTGGTACTGAATTTGGAAAGGACAAGCTCTGGTCTATCTTGGATATAGGCCAACAACTCTAGCAGTGCCCTCATGAGTGCAGGCTGGATTAAGGAGGCTATCCATGAGATGAATTTACAACTATAGTGCCCTCTATTGGTTCTAATGCAACAAAGTTTAAGGTAGACAGATCCGTTTACTTAAGATTGAGCCCTCAGTGATACTCCTTTACATCATTGTCAACAAAAATAGGTTTATCCAATAAACACAGCATTGACCACTTGCATTTTATTTGAGCTCCAGTGTTACATACTGTAGCAGCATAACCACCTTCATTTTAACATTTGCATGTTTTTTTCCCCCAAATCTAAAATTGTACTGTAGATGGCACTCTAGTCATATTATCCCAGTTTCCCCCCTTGTTTTGTGTGCAAAAAAAGCAGCAACAATGTTACATGATGAACATACCTGGATAAGATTTTAATTTCCCAATCTCCATTGAAATATATAAATCACTTAATGTGGCATACATAGTAATACTTACAACGTACATTGTTGAAATGATCTTACGGTCAAGTTAGACAAGCTACAGTGCCTTGCGAAAGTATTCGGCCCCCTTGAACTTTGCAACCTTTTGCCACATTTCAGGCTTCAAACATAAAGATATAAAACTGTATATTTTTGTGAAGAATCAACAACAAGTGGGACACAATCATGAAGTGGAATGACATTTATTGGATATTTCAAACTTTAACAAATCAAAAACTGAAAAATTGGGCATGCAAAATTATTCAGCCCCTTTACTTTCAGTGCAGCAAACTCTCTCCAGAAGTTCAGTGAGGATCTCTGAATGATCCAATGTTGACCTAAATGACTAATGATGATAAATACAATCCACCTGTGTGTAATCAAGTCTCCGTATAAATGCACCTGCACTGTAATAGTCTCAGAGGTTTGTTAAAAGCGCAGAGAGCATCATGAAGAACAAGGAACACACCAGGCAGGTCCGAGATACTGTTGTGAAGAAGTTTAAAGCCGGATTTGGATACAAAAAGATTTCCCAAGCTTTAAACATCCCAAGGAGCACTGTGCAAGCGATAATATTGAAATGGAAGGAGTATCAGACCACTGCAAATCTACCAAGAACTGGCCGTCCCTCTAAACTTTCAGCTCATACAAGGAGAAGACTGATCAGAGATGCAGCCAAGAGGCCCGTGATCACTCTGGATGAACTGCAGAGATCTACAGCTGAGGTGGGAGACTCTGTCCATAGGACAACAATCAGTCGTATATTGCACAAATCTGGCCTTTATGGAAGAGTGGTAAGAAGAAAGCCATTTCTTAAAGATATCCATAAAAAGTGTCGTTTAAAGTTTGCCACAAGCCACCTGGGAGACACACCAAACATGTGGAAGAAGGTGCTCTGGTCAGATGAAACCAAAATTGAACTTTTTGGCAACAATGCAAAACATTATGTTTGGCGTAAAAGCAACACACTGAACACACCATCCCCACTGTCAAACATGGTGGTGGCAGCATCATGGTTTGGGCCTGCTTTTCTTCAGCAGGGACAGGGAAGATGGTTAAAATTGATGGGAAGATGGATGGAGCCAAATACAGGACCATTCTGGAAGAAAACCTGATGGAGTCTGCAAAAGACCTGAGACTAGGACTGAGATTTGTCTTCAACAAGACAATGATCCAAAACATAAAGCAAAATCTACAATGGAATGGTTCAAAAATCAACATATCCAGGTGTTAGAATGGCCAAGTCAAAGTCCAGACCTGAATCCAATCGAATCTGTGGAAAGAACTGAAAACTGCTGTTCACAAATGCTCTCCATCCAACCTCACTGAGCTCGAGCTGTTTTGCAAGGAGGAATGGGGAAAAATTTCAGTCTCTCGATGTGCAAAACTGATAGAGACATACCCCAAGCGACTTACAGCTGTAATCGCAGCAAAAGGTGGTGCTACAAAGTATTAACTTAAGGGGGCTGAATAATTTTGCACGCCCAATTTTTCAGTTTTTGATTTGTTAAAAAGGTTTGAAATATCCAATAAATGTCGTTCCACTTCATGATTGTGTCCCACTTGTTGTTGATTCTTCACAAAAAAATACAGTTTTATATCTTTATGTTTGAAGCCTGAAATGTGGCAAAAGGTCGCAAAGTTCAAGGGGGGCGAATACTTTCGCAAGGCACTGTAGATAATTAAAGTATTTTTCCAGAGCTGTAATGCAATGTAATATTCTGTGGATATTTTATCAGAAGCTAAACATTTTTTTTAAGTACTTCAGACTGAATCTGTGAACAATATTAGTTTATCAAATGTTTCAAATCTTGAATTATCAACCAACCCATCTTTCTTAAAAATAATCAATCCTGCTAAACATTTAACAATGTATGAGAGCAGTGTTATTGAAGAGGGGTTAAAAGACCTGGAGAGTGATTTTTAATGCAATGAATTCCATCAACTGAATGACAAGCATTTAAAAATAAGATTAATACAAATCGAATAAAAGTCAGAACAGAAATAGCATGTTCTGCATTTGGATAACAGGCAAGATCCACACCGAGCTAAAAAGGCTGGAGCTGCCGCTTCCAAGGAGCAGGACACTAATCTGGACGCTTATAAGAAATCCCGGTATATTCTTGTTACTTTAAAGTTGTTATTTTATTTTTAATTTAGTAAACATTTTCTTAACTCCATTTCTTGAACTGCGTTGTTCGTTAAGCGCTTGTAAGTAAGAATTTCACAGTAAGATCTACACCTGTTGTATTTGGTGCATGTGACAAATAACATTTGATTTGTACAGAATCATACATGACAAGTCTTGAATTCACTTTTCAAAAATATGAACCAACAATATGCCATAAACTAACATCAAATGAATGAACCTTCAGCTGTCCAATAGTTGTAAAAAAGCTTGAATTTAATCAACCTAAATGTGTTGCATATTTGTTTACATTTACATAAACAATAGCTGTGATATTTAGCAAAAACATAGGTGTAATTCTATAAAACACACACAGAAAAGGCTCAAATTAAGAGTGACAATTTCAATTTAAAAAACGGTAATGTACTGTGCCAACTTCTCTCTACCTGGTCCTACCAGTTCAGACTAAAATATCCCATACCAAACACTTCAGCCTCCACAGATACTGTACATTTGGAGAAGAAATTATCATATCGCTACCCTTCATAAAAATGCTGAGGCACCCACAGATACTTTTCAAACATAAGGCAATAAGCCACGGGACAGCTAAATGACAAGCTTTAATGAATAAATCCAAAGAAAAAGATGCTAAAGATATTTTGGCTGGAGATTATGCTTGGAATTAAAGGACTGCCAATGAGCAGTCCATTTATTATTATTTCACAGGTAGGTTCACCAATAACTTCAAAAATACAGGTTTGTGAGTGGAATCAAACGATGCATTATCTTTAGGATTTTTTAACAAGGAATTAATTAGCCTACATTTGAGGGACTGATCTTTGGAGATCTCATAGAACTTTATACTTCACTGGTGAATGAAAATAAAACAAGCATTTATTTAAAAACAAACAAATGTCGCAGCTTTTTGGTTACAGCAATGTGTGGATAAATGTCTCGTCTTGGAGCAGAAAACACTGAGCCAAGATGCTGGGAAGAGGGAGAGCACAGTTCGTGGCTAAAATATGCCAGAGAACAAACAGCTCATCTGGTCAACCATTAGTACTTGTCTCACTGTCACAGACAGAATCCAATGCTTAAAGGGCTTGCCTAAAAATATATATTTTTAAAGCTTATTCTCTTAAACATAGAAGATTGTTATACAATTTACACTAACACTCTTGATCATTGTGCGTGATTCCAGTGCATAGGCCTACTACCGTGCTCAAACAAGACTAATATTTGGGCCGTTACGTTGAGGGATTCCAGTAACCTCAGGAAAAGGAGGCCCAACTCACTTCACTGTGTGGTTAAAACAAAATTACTGAAACTAAACTACTGCAATCTTGAGTATGGGAGGTACGGAGTAAAGGTCGACCGATTAATCGGAATGGCCGATTAATTAGGGACGATTTCAAGTTTTCATAACAATCGGAAATCAGTATTTTTGGGCGCCGATTTGCCGATTATTATTATTTATTTTTTACACCTTTATTTAACTAGGCAATTCAGTTAAGAACACATTCTTATTTTCAATGATGGCCTAAGAACAGTGGGTTAACTGCCTTGTTCAGGGGCAGAACGACAGATTTTCACCTTGTCAGCTCGGGGGATTCAATCTTGCAACCTTAACTAGTCCAACACAATAATGACCTGCCTCTCTCTCTCTCTCTCGTTACACTCCACAAGGAGTTACGCAAAATGCAGTAAGCCAAGGTAAGTTGCTAGTTAGCATTAAACTTATCATATAAAAAACAATCAATCATCACTAGTTAACTACACATGGTTGATGATATTACTAGATATTATCTAGCGTGTCCTGCGTTGCATATAATCTGACTGAGCATACAAGTATCTAAGTATCTGACTGAGCGATGGTAGGCAGAAGCACACGCGTAAACATGAATTCAAACAGCACTTTTGTGCGTTTTGCCAGCAGCTCTTCGTTGTGCGTCAAGCATTGCACCGTTTATGACTTCAAGCCTATCAACTCCCGAGATGAGGCTCCTGTAACCGAAGTGAAATGGCTAGCTAGTTAGCGTGCGCTAATTGTCATTGTGTTGCTGGTTCGAGCGAGGAGAGGGACAGAAGCTGTACTGTTACACTGGCAATACTAAAGTGCCTATAAGAACATCAATAGTCAAAGGTTAATGAAATACAAATGGTATAGAGGGAAATAGTCCTATAATTCCTATAATAACTACAACCTAAAACTTCTTACCTGGGAATATTGAAGACTCATGTTAAAAGGAACCACCAGCTTTCATATGTTCTCATGTTCTGAGCAAGGAACTGAAACGTTAGCTTTCTTACATGGCACATATTGCACTTTTACTTTCTTCTCCAACACTGTTTTTGCATTATTTAAACCAAATTGAACATGTTTCATTATTTACTTGAGGCTAAATTGATTTTAATTATGTATTAGGAAGCGGCGCAGGTCCTAATCCAGGCACTTGTCATCTCCCGTTTGGATTACTGCAACTCGCTGTTGGCTGGGCTCCCTGCCTGTGCCATTAAACCCCTACAACTCATCCAGAACGCCGCAGCCCGTCTAGTGTTCAACCTTCCCAAGTTCTCTCACGTCACCCCGCTCCTCCGCTCTCTCCACTGGCTTCCAGTTGAAGCTCGCATCCGCTACAAGACCATGGTGCTTGCCTACGGAGCTGTGAGGGGAACGGCACCTCAGTACCTCCAGGCTCTGATCAGGCCCTACACCCAAATAAGGGCACTGCGTTCATCCACCTCTGGCCTGCTCGCCTCCCTACCACTGAGGAAGTACAGTTCCCGCTCAGCTCAGTCAAAACTGTTCGCTGCTCTGGCTCCCCAATGGTGGAACAAACTCCCTCACGACGCCAGGACAGCGGAGTCAATCACCACCTTCCGGAGACACCTGAAACCCCACCTCTTTAAGGAATACCTAGGATAGGATAAAGTAATCCTTCTCACCCCCTCCCCCCTTAAAATATTTAGATGCACTATTGTAAAGTGGTTGTTCCACTGGATGTCATAAGGTGAATGCACCAATTTGTAAGTCGCTCTGGATAAGAGCGTCTGCTAAATGACTTAAATGTAATGTAAATGTATTATATTAAGTTCAAATAAGTGTGCATTCAGTATTGTTGTAATTGTCATGATTACAAATAAATAAAATCGTCCGATTAATCGGTATCGGCGCTGATAAAAATCACAATTGGTCGACCTCTAGTACGGAGGTTTGAATGAAGACCAATCTAAAGTGAAAATATCCAACATTTGGGGGTTGAGACAATTTCTAACACAGAATAGAAAATATCCCTAATCTTGAAAGGTTCAGCTCAGACTACAGCCACATTGCATGATGCCAACCTTCTGACCAAGGAAAAATAACAATATGGTACTATTTCAGTACATCTGGTTTTGACATGGGTGGTTTCATGCTATGATTGATCAAATCTGGCTTCCAGAGTTAACATTTAAAAGACCATTTGAGATTCAAACCACAGAATGATAAGCCCTATTAATGGCAAACAATGATTATGATCAGTCCAATCTATTTAGGACCTGAACAACACAAAAAGCTTAGCTTGTAGCGGACTTCATTACTAAAGAGGCACTTTGAAAGCGCAATTGTTCTGTGTTTACTGTGCAGCGAGACTCAGGAATGTTTTCAAACAGTCCTTTATAAATACACAAGAAAATCAAGCAAAAAGCCACGTGTCTCTTCTGAATCCATAAAATACAAGCACTG
Organism: Oncorhynchus gorbuscha; assembly: GCF_021184085.1. Lineage (NCBI taxonomy): Eukaryota > Metazoa > Chordata > Actinopteri > Salmoniformes > Salmonidae > Oncorhynchus > Oncorhynchus gorbuscha. The sequence continues at coordinate 56,971,392 of NC_060176.1, forward strand.
AAAAGTACATTTATAAAAAATAAAAAAATAAAAAATAATAAAAGTTCCCCATATCAGATCTACACTGAACAAAAATATAAACGCAACATGTAAAGTGCTGGTCCTCTGTTTCATGAGCGGAAATAAAACATCCCATTTTTTCTCCCATATGCACGAAAAAGCACAAATGTGCACAAATCTTTCCATCCCTGTTCGTGAACATTTCTCCTTTGCTAAAATAATCCATCCACCTGACAGGTGTGGCATATCAAGAAGCTGATTAAATCGGCACGATCATTAAAACAGGTGCACATTGTGCTGGGGACAATAAAGGGTCATACAACACAATGCCACAGATGTCTCAAGTTGATGGAGCATGCAATTGACATGCTGACTGAAGAAATGTCCACCAGGGCTGTTGCCAGAGATTTGCATGTTAAAATGTCTCTAACATATGCCGCCTCCAACGACGTTTTAGAGAATTTGGCAGTATGCAAACAGGCCTCACAAACGCAGACCAGGTGCAGCCACGCCAGCCCAGGACCTCCACATCTGGCTTCTTCACCTGCAGCATTGTCTGAGACCAGTTACCCGGACCGATGAGGAGTGGTATTTCTGACTGTAATAAAGCCCTTTTGTTGGGAAATACTCATTCTGATTGGATGGGCCTGGTTCCCCAATGAGTGGGCCTATGCCCTCACAGGCACACCAATGGCTGCACCCCTGCCCAGTCATGTGAAATCCATAGATTTGGACCTAATGAATTTCTTTCAATTGATTGATTTCCTTATATGAACTGTAACTCAGTAAAATCGTTGAAATTACATTTATATTTTTGTTCAGTATACATACTGTATGAATGCAGCCAAACACAATCACTAGATAGAGATAGACAAAGTTGGGAGTGTTGTGCACGTAGTGAACAGGTGATTTGTGAAAAGGGCCTGTTGCCATATGAAGATGCCCTTTTCTCTGCATTAATGGAAAGACAAGCCATCTCTGTTAATTTCCTGTTCATGTAACAGCCTCCACTCCTCTAACGAATGACACTGTACAATGGAAGGGCTTGCTGAGTACGTAAGAAGGGTAAGGAGTGCCACAGTCTACTACTCCCTGCAGCAAGTCTTTCAAACTTCCTCCATTACAGTGATTTCCCTTTGAGAAAACACAGATTATTACACAACAGCACACATATATAAATTATGAACACGATGAGACGTTTGGCATGGATTCCATTGGAGAGCCAGGAGCTTCCAGAATACGTGTGGTGGATGGTCGAGCCCTTCCTCAGACTGGGCCTGCTGTCCCAGCCTCTCCCTCCATCTGCTGCTTGGTCAGGAAGTACTTAAAGAACTCATAGACTGACCAGGCAATTGCAGTGGAGGGCATCTGGTATATGACACGGGCCTGGATCCCTTTGAAGAAGGCAGCCATGCCGCCAAAGCGATACACTGTCCTGAAGGCATTGGCCATGCCTGTGAGATGACCACTGATGTGCATGGAGCTGAGCGCTACGTTCTCCTGTGTGTTGAGCAGGGTCTTACACACATCCAGCGGGGTGGTTATCGCTGCCGACACAGCTCCCGCCGCAGCCCCAGACAGTATGTGGCTGCCGGGGTGGTACTGTCTGTGGGGGTTGAGCCGCTCCTGCAACAGTTCATAGGTCATAAAGTGGACAGCCTGGAAGGGAATGTTCATGGCCAGCTGTGTGCTGTAGCTGCGGTAGAAGGCTGCGAGCCCCTCAGTATGTCGTATAGTCCGAACACAGTCCAACAGGTTCCGGTAGGGAGAGTTGTACATCTGCATCCGCTGTTTCACCACTAAGCCACCATGCAGGACAGCATCGTCACACAGACAGGGGAACAAAAACAAGGGGGTTCATATTCTGTATTCATTTCTAATTGAGAACGTCACAGAAATCTAAATCGAACACCCCAATACCCCGTTTCAAAGCCTTACCTTCAGCTGGGTTCATGACTGCGTCATGCAGCACAGTGGCCACACAGCCTGCCAGTCCTAGTTGGGACAGAGTCATCAGTCAGTCCTGCACATGTTCACACCCATCAACATACAATACTTCATGTGATACTACATCAATTCTCACCTCAACTGTCTCAAGCCAATTATTTATTTATACTGTACGTTTATCACGACTACCAAAACAATTAACTTCTTTCTGTGCCATGTTCCAGTGGTCAGTGTGAAACATGAGTTCCAAGGGAAACAGAACTGTACCATTTGCTATGTGGCTGTTGCCTCCATTCTGAATTACTTCGCTGAGTGTGCACTTGACCCGTTCGTAGCAGGCAAAGTAGAGGGCGTGGGCAGGGCCAGCCCCCAGCATGGTGATGTTGAGGCCTCTCAAGGGTCTGAGGAGGCCCTCCGTTTGGATGATCCTTCTCAGAGCCTCGTATACACTGCTGTACTGAGCCTTCGGGTCTGGCTGCAAACTCTGCATTCTGGTCTGGAGAAAGAAGAGGGGCATTTGAATTGAGAGACCCTAGCTTCTCATGGACGTGTTTCATACAACCTGGTAAAGCTAAACTGAAGACCGTAGTCAAACCACCACACACACTCACCTGGGCTGTCTGTTTCTGAGGTCATTGTTTTTCCAGTGATCTGATGTCCTGCCATGTTTCTGTTAATGTCTGTTCTTGGCAGAACTCATGTCCTGGTGCGTTTGTCCCAGGCCTAGGGTGGGGGGCTGTGGCAGTTCTTTGTTATACCCTGCCATGCCAAGTTATTTGGACAGCACAAAGAATGTTTTTATTTGGCCTAAATGTAGGACAGCCCAAAAGACAGGCCATTTATCTTCCTCAGCACATTGCCTTGGGTTTCCGTCCTTTCCCCAAACAATACAATATCAATTACATGTCCTTCAGATACATCTGGAGGCTTGAGGGACTCCTACAACTTAGTTTAAGTTTGTCAAATTGAACTAAAACTCTACACGAATCACACACATTGTTGAACTCTGCCTCAAGGAGACAATGAATTCTGCATGTGCCCTCAAGACTAGCTTCTGTAGTTGTCTTTAACTTACATGTGATATTACTCATCTTCCATCAATCTCTCAACAAGTCTTTGAAAGGGGGATTCCAAATGATCGTTCCGCCTCAAAGAGCACAAGAGGGAGGATTGACACGTCTCAGATAGTTCTGAAATGGTTTGTGTTGTTAGAAAAAGATAAGATTAGCATTCCTGCTGCTTTAATTTGTTGAAACATGATTTGATCTAAAAAATATAAAAAAATTAAGCTAATTGATTGCACCCAAATTGTCCATTTTAATTTATAGGATTCATATATTTAATAAATATTACACCCAACATCCGATTTGGACAAAACCTTTTTCTAACAATGAGTTAGACATGAGGAATCCAAAGAAATGGTGAAAAGCCACCCACACCACCCAACAATGAGTATATAGTATCAGTTCTCTATGTCTCACAAGTAGTATGGTGCTGTGGCTCGGAGTAATTGTTTCTTCATCCTATGTAATCTATTCACACTGAATTTGGTGATGTTTCTTCCCCTGTCCAGAGAAATTTGTCATTGAAGTTGTTAGGTTAATGTCCTATCCTACTTCCTGATATTACCAGGTTCTGAAAACTAGATTGCCTGGAAAAGCACTTTCTTTTTGTTCATTTAGTATTTGTGGGACAAATCCAATGCAAGTCAATTGTAGCTATATTAGAATTTTCACGCTTCATATTGTTTCATATTATGCTGTATCGTCTATTTCGTTGTGTCGCAAATCACTCTTTAGGGCAATATTTCTCATCAATTGGATAACACTTTGCGTTCTAAAATTTGCAACACAAACAAACATGGAGGAGAGTGAACGTGACACAGAGCACGGACACACGGAGCTCGTACCTAAAAGAGGGGCTACTTCGGTCGCATGGACGTGGTTTGGGTATGAAAAGTCTGACACGGACCAGGAAACCGTCCTCTGCTAAATATGCCGCAGGCCAGTCCAAACAACAGGCTCAAACACCACTAACCTCTTACCACCTACGCAAGAATCATGTGAAACAGTACGGAGAGAGTCTACGGATGAGACCCCAAAAAGTACAGTTGAGTGCTCAAATCAAATCCGACTCAGACGTTGCAAGAGGCTTTTGTCCTAGTCACACCATATGGAAAAGAATCACGAAGATGGAAGGAGATAACAGCTGCCATTACAACTTACATCTGCAAAGACGTGACCCCAATTTACACGGTCGAGAAACAGGGGTTACATGAGTTGGTGCTAACACTCGACCGAAGGTACCAAATTGATGTGTGTCACGTATTAAAATAACATGCAAAACAAGTAAGCCCCCAATAAATATAGACCGTATATAGGAAAAGGGTGGAATCATATTGCACAGGCTCCAACGCCTGCCGCATGTGGCAGGGGCTACAGTCCATTACGGATTACAAAGGAAGACCCAACAGTGATCTGACCAACGATACCTCTCTACCAGACAAACTCAATGCATTTTATTTACGCTTTGACAACATCGTGCCGGGTGTGAGGGCTGTCAACAACCCAAAAGGGTTGGGGGAAATGTGCTCTCCAAGGTCGACGTGAGAAACGTCTTGAATCAGGTCAATACCGGCAAGGCCCGATAGTATTCCAGGATGCATTCTCAGAGCATGCGGTGACTTTCAACCTGTGACCACCAAAATTCCTGTCCCCAATAATTCTAAAAAGGCACAATGACCCTGTAGCACTCACTTCTGTAATTATGAAGTGCTTTGAAAGGATGGTATGGCACATTAACTCTACCATCTCACCCTAGACCAGTAGTCAACCTTTTGAGTTGAGATCACTTTGAGTCAAAACGCAAGCAGAGATCTACCTCATGACTTAAAAAAACATAAGCCTATGCAACATTAACCAGGTTTCCTCCAGACATGACGCTTGGCATTCAAGCCAAAGAGTTTAATCTTGGTTTCATCAGACCAGAGATTCTTGTTTCTCATGGTCAGAGTCTTTAGGTGCCTTTTGGCAAACTCCATGCGGGCGGTAGTGTGCATTTTACTGGAGGGCTGATTCTGTCTGGCCACCATAAAAGGCCTGATTGGTGGAGCTCTGCAGAGATGGTTGTCCTTCTGGAAGGTTCTCCCATCTCCACAGAGGCACTCTGAAGCTCTGTCAGAGTGACCATTGGGTTCTTGGTCACCTCCCTGACCAAGGCCCTTCTCCCCAGATGCTCTAGGAAGAGTATTGGCGCTTCCAAACTTCTTTCATTTAAGAATGATGGGAGGTTACTGCTCTCTTGGGGACCTCAATGATGCAGAAATGTTTTAGTACCCTTCCCCAGCTCAGTGCCTTGGCACAATACTGTCCAATTCCTTCGACCTCATTGCTTGGTTGTTGCTCTGACATGCACTGTCAACTGTGGTCCTTCTGTAGCTCAGTTGGTAGAGCATGGCGCTTGTAACGCCAGGGTAGTGGGTTCGATCCCCGGGACCACCCATACGTAGAATGTATGCACACATGACTGTAAGTCGCTTTGGATAAAAGCGTCTGCTAAATGGCATATATTATTATATTATTATTATTATTATATTATTATTATTATTATTATTATATTATATAGACAGGTGTGAGCCTTTCAAAATCATGTCCAATCAATTATATTTACCACAGGTTGTAAAAACATCAAGGATGATCAATGGAAACGGGATGCATCGGAAGCTCAATTTGGAGTCTGATAGCAAACGATCTGAATAGTTATGTACATCATTTCTAAAAACCTGTTTTCACTGTCATGGGGAATTGTGTAGATTGATGAGAAAAAAAACAATGTAATACATTTTAGAGTAAGGCTGTAATGTAACACAATGTAGAACAAGTCAAGGAGTCTGAATACTTTCCGAATGCACTGTTAGATTTCTTCAGCCCCCTGTTGAAGAGGCGCTGTTGCACCTTCTTCATGCACTGTCCATGTAAAGGGGCCATCAGTGATGGAACTTGAAGATTTTGACCCTCTCCACTGAGGCTCTGTCGATGAGGGGTGCATGCTCTCTCTACTGTCGCCTGTAGTCCACGATCAGCTCCTTCATTTTGTTGACGTTGAGGGAGAGTTTATTTTCCTGGCACCACTCTGCCAGGGTTATCACCTCCTCCCTGTATGCTGTTTAGTCATTGTTGGTAATCAGGCCCACCACCGTTGTCGTCAGCAAATTTGATGATTGAGTTGGAGATGTGCGTGGCTGCAGTGTTGAGGATCAGCATGGCGGAGGTGTTTTTGCCTACCTTCACCACTTGGGGTCAGCCCGTCAGGAAGTCCTGGACCCAGTTGCACAGGGAGGTGTTCAGATCCAGGGCCCTGAGCTTAGTGATGAGCTTGGGGGGCACTATGCTGTTGAAGGCTGAGCTGTAGTCAATAAACAGTATTCTTACATACAGTAGGTATTTTATCTTGTCCAGTTGGGATAAGAGAGTGTGCAGTGAAATGGCGACTGCAATGTCAGTGGATCTGTTGGGGTTATATGTGAATTGTAGTGGGTCTAGGGTGTCGGGTAAGGTGGTGGTGATATGGTCCCCAACTTGTCTTTCAAGGCACTTCATGATAGTCATTTATTTCAGTTACCTTCACTTTCTTGGGTACAGGAACAATGTTGGAGATATTGAAGCAAGTAGGACAAGACTGGGATATGAAGAAATGTAATATGTCTGTAAAAACTCCAGAGAGCTGGTCTGGACCGGCAGCCTTGCAGGGGTTAACATGCTTATAATTATTTAGTCACGTCGGACACAGAGAATGAGAGAACACAATCCTTGTGAGCGTTGAGGGCCTGCGTCAGCGGCTCAATGTTGTTTCTCTCAAAGTGGGCGAACCGGTTCAAGGGAACTCCTTCCCTCCGGTCTCCGACCGGATGTTTTGGTCGAGCTCTCTCCGGCCATGTTTTTTTCCAGACGACACTATAGAAGTTACATCGCCTCCTGATGAATTTTATCGCTTATTAACGTGTACTAATACCTAAAGTTGCATTACAAAAGTATTTCGAAGTGTTTTGTGAAAGTTTATCGTCGACTTTTTGAATTTTAAAAATTGACGTTACGTTATGAAACGCTTTTTTTCCGTCTACATAGAACGATATCTAGGCTATATATGGACCGATTCAATTTTTAAAAAAGACCCAATAGTGATTATGGGACATCTAGGAGTGCCAACAAAGAAGATGGTCAAAGGTAATGAATGTTTTATATTTTATTGTGCGGTTTGTGTAGCGCCAAATATGCTAATTATTTTGTTTGCGTCCCCTGCGGGTCTTTTGTGGTGTTACATGCTATCAGATAATAGCTTCTCATGCTTTCGCCGAAAAGCATTTTAAAAATCTGACTTGTTGCCTGGATTCACAACGAGTGTAGCTTTAATTCAATACCCTGCATGTGTATTTTAATGAACGTTTGAGTTTTAACTAATACTATTAGCATTTAGTGTAGTGCATTTGCATTTCCAGAGCTCTAGATGGGACGCCTGCGTGCCAGGTAGGAGCAAGTGGTTAAACTAATTTTGGCAAGTTGGTTAGGACATCTACTTAGTGCAAGCAATTTACAAAACATTGTTTACAGACAGATTATTTCACTTATTATAAACTGTTTACATACGTTAAGTTGACTATGCCTTTAAACAGCTTGGAAAATTCCAGAAAATGATGTCATGGCTTTAGAAGCTTCTGATTGAACTGATGTCAATTGGAGGTGGGGATGTATTTCAAGGCCTACCTTCAAACTCAGTGCCTCTTTGCTTGACATGATGGGAAAATCAAAAGTAATCAGCCAAGACCTCAGAAAAATAATTGTAGACCACCACAAGTCAAGCTCTTGGGAGCAATTTCCAAATGCCTATTGTTAGTACATTCATCTGTACTAACAATAGTACGCAAGCATAAACACCATGGGACAACGCAGCCGTCATACCGCTCAGGATGGAGACGCGTTCTGTCCCCTAGAGATGAACGTACTTTGGTGCGAAAAGTGCAAATCAATCCCTGAACAGCAGCAAAGGACCTTGTGAAGATGCTGGAGGAAACATGTAGAAAAGTATCTATATCTACAGTAAAACAAGTCCTATATTGGCGGCTTTTCAGGTTGTCAATATACCTGAAAGGCCGCTCAGCAAGGAAGAAGCTACTGCTCCAAAACCGCCATTAAAAAACGACTACGGTGTGCAACTGCACATGTGGACAAAGATCGTACTTTTTGGAGAAATGGTCTCTGGTCTGATGAAACAAAATAGAACTGTTTGGCCATGATGACCATAATTGTGTTTGCAGGAAAGGGGGGAGGCTTGCAAGTCGAATAACACTATCCCAACCGTGAAGCCCGTTGGTGGCAACATCATGTTGCGGAGGTGTTTTGCTGCAAGATCGACGGGTGCACTTCACAAAATAGATGGCATCACAAGGCAGGAAAATTATGTGGATATATTGAAGCAACATCAAGACATCAGTCAGGAAGTAAAGCTTGGTTGCAAATGGGTCTCCTAAATCGACAATGACCCCAAGCATACTTCCAAAGTTGTGGCAAAATGGCTTTATGACAACAAAGTCAAGGTATTTTAGTGGCCATCACAAAGCCCCAACCTCAATCCAAAAGAACATTTGTGGGCAGAACTGAAAAAGCGTGTGTGAGCAAGGAGGCCTACAAACCTGACTCCGTTACACCAGCTCTGTCATCAGGAATGGGCCAAAATTCACCCAACTTATTGTGGGAAGCTTGTGGAAGGCTACCCGAAACATTTGACCCAAGTTAACTTCTTTGGGGTAGGGGGCAGTATTGGGTAGCTTGGTTGAAAAACGTGTCCTAATTACCGTAATTGCTGGACTATTAAGCGCACCTGAATATAAACCGCACCCACTGAATTATTTTAAAAATATGTATTTTGTACATAAATAAGCCGCACATGTCTATAAGCCGCAGGTGCCTACCCGTACATTGAAACAAATTAACTTTACACAGCCTTTAAACGAAACACGGCTTGTGACAAAAATTAAAACAGTAGCCTACCAAGAAAGTCATTGGTCACCATCTTCCTCCTCCTGTGCACTGAAACCACTGAAGTCATCTCCTTCGGTATCGGAGTTGAATAGCCTCAGAATTGCTTCATCCGATGTTGGATCGTTTTCATTGTCGCTCTCGTCACTTTCATCCGGAGGCAAATACCCCGCTGAGCTCATGCTGCCCCTTCAATGATAGTGGATTTTTTGACAATGCTCCACGCTGTCAGGACCCACTGGCAGACTTGACCATAAGATGCTCTTCGCCTTTTGTCTTTTTGCACTGAGTCAGTTCCTCACGCTGCTGTTTCCAACGTCTTATCATCGACTCATTAAGGCCAAGCTCCCCTGCAGCAGCTCTATTTCCTTTTCCAACAGCCAGATTTATCGCCTTCAACTTGAAAGCTGCATCATATGCATTTCTCTGTGTCTTTGCCATGATGAGGGTGACAAAATTACTACCGTAATCACATGGCAGGCAAAAACCTAAGAAAAAAAATCCAACCAGGAAGTGGGACATTGAGGTTCGTAGTTTTTCAACTTAGCCCCCATTGAAGATACAGTGGAATATTAGTTATGTTTCACTTCAAGGCTTCCACTAGATGTGAACAGTATTTAGAACCTGTTTTGAGGATTCTACTCTAAAGGAGGGGCTCATAAGAGCTCTTTGAGTGAGTGGTCTGGCAGAGTGCCACAGCCTCGGTCTGGCACGCTCACATGACAGGTAGCTACATTACACTTCATTTGTACAGACAAAGGAATTGTCCGGTTGGAACATTAAGTTTTATGTTAAAAACATCCTAAAGATTGATTCCATACTTAGGTTGGCATGTTTCTACGGGCTGCAACGGAACTTTTTGTCCGACGCGACCTGAATGCGCTTTTGGATTCGTTTACCAAACACCCTAACAAAAGAAGATATTTGGACATAACTGATTAACATTATCGAACAAATCAAACATTTATGGTGGAACTGGGATTCCTGGGAGAACATTCTGATGAAGGTCATCAAAGGTAAGTGAATATTTAAAATGCTATTTCTGAGTGATGTTGACTGCCCAATATGGCGCGTATCTTTTTGGCTGCTTTGTTGTCTAAAGGCTGTACTCAGATTATTGCATGGTTTGCTTTCTACGTAAAGTTTAAAAAATCTGACACAGCGGTTGCATTAAGGAGAAGTTTATCTAAAGTTCCATGTATAATAGTCATATCTTTATCAATGTTTATTAGGAGTATTTCTGTAATTTGATGTGTTTCTCTGCACAATCACAGCATGTTTTAGAACTACTGAATGTAATGTGCCAATGTAAATTCACATTTTTTTTTATATAAATATGAACTTTATCATACAAAACATGCATGTATTGTGTAGCATGAAGTCCTATGAGTGTCATCTGATAAAGATCAAAGGTTAGTGATTCATGCCTCCCGGGTGGCGCAGTGGTTAAGGGCGCTCTACTGCAGCGCCAGCTGTGCCATCAGAGACTCTGGGTTTGCGCCCAGGCTCTGTCGTAGCCGGCCGCGACCGGGAGGTCCGTGGGGCGACGCACAATTGGCCTAGCGTCGTCCGGAAGGGCTTGGCCGGTAAGGATATCCTTGTCTCATCGCGCACCAGCGACTCCTGTGGCGGGCCAAGCGCAGTGCGCGCTAACCAAGGCTGGCAGGTGCACGGTGTTTCCTCCGACACATTGGTGCAGCTGGCTTCCGGGTTAGATGCGCAATGTGTTAAGAAGCAGTGCGGCTTGGTTGGGTTGTGTATCGGAGGACGCATGACTTTCAACATTCATCTCTCCCGAGCCCGTACAGGAGTTGTAGCGATAGGATAAGATAGTAGCTACTAAAAACAATTCGATACCATGAAATTGGGGAGAAAAAGGGGTAAAAAAAAAAAGTTAGTGATTAATTTTATCTCTATTTGTGCTGTGTGTGACTCCTCTCTTTGGCTGGAAAAATGGCTGTGTTTTTCTGTGGCTTGGTGGTGACCTAACATAATCGTTTGTGGTGCTTTCGCTGTAAATCCTTTTTGAAAACAGAGACTGTGGCTGGATTAACAATAATTTTACATTTAAATTGGTGTAAAATACTTATATGCTTGAGGAATTTTAATTGAGACTTTTGTTGTTTTGAATTTGGCTCGCTGCACTTTCACTGGCTGTTGAGAGTGGAACCCAAGTCCTAGACAGGTTAAACAATTCAAAGGCAATGCTACCAAATACTAATTGAGTGTATGTAAACTTCTGACCCACTGGGAATGTGATGAAAGAAATAAAAGCTGAAATAAATCAATCTACTATTATTCTGACATTTAACATTCTTAAAATAAAGTGGTGATCCTAACTGACCTAAGATGGGTAATGTTAACTAGAATGAAATGTCTGGAATTGTGAAAAACTGAGTTAAATGTATTTGGCTAAGGTGTACGTAAACTTCCTACTTCAACTGTATCTGTACTTGGAATTGTATTTGTTGTTATTTTTACAAATGTTATTTTAATCTTTACAGGAAAATGCCACAGGCACTATCTGGTGAGTGGAGACATTTCACTGTAGCTAATGTAGAAGGAAAAACAGTGTATATTTGCAAATACTGTGCCAAATCAAATGTGAATGCAACAAAGATGCAGAAACATCTAGCCAAGTGCATAAAGTTCCCTCAGCGCTCACAAGCAACCTTCGAATAGAAGTAGAGGGACTTTTGTCAATGTGAAAAGGATGAATCAGACACCTTATCGATAGCAACAGCTCATGGTCCTCCCGGAATCAGAAGTGTTTTTGACTCAATGGCGGAACGTAGTCAGAGAAATGCTGATAATGTCTTGCTTGAGCTGTGTATGCAACTGGTTTACCTCTGATGCTCACAGGTTATGTGTATTGGAAGATATTTCTAAATGTTCTTTGCCCAGCATACACCCTTCCAACCAGACATGCTACTAATTTCCTGGATTCAGAGTTCAACAGGGTTCAAGTGAAGGTCATGGAAATCATAGAGAAAGCAGACTGTATTGCAATAATCACTGATGGGTGGTCAAATGTTCGTCGGCAAGGAATAATTAACCACATAATCTCCACCACTCAACCAGTATTCCACAAGACCACAGACACAAGGGACAACAGACACACCAGTCTACATTGCAGAGGAGCTGCGAACATGAAGGCTGCTTGGTCTAAAGTGGAGGAGTCCTACCCTCACATCACACCCATTAGCTGTGCTGCTCATGCATTGAATCTGCTCCTCAGGGACATCATGGCACTGAAAACAATGGATACACTCTACAAGAGAGCCAAATAAATGGTTAGGTATGTGAAGGGTCAGCAGCAAAGTGAGAAGAATAAGAGTACCACATTGAAGCTTCCCAGCAACACCCGTTGGGGTGGTGTTGTCATCATATTTGACAGTCTCGTGGATGGAAAGGAGTCTCTCCAAGAAATGGCCATATCACAGTCTGCCGATATGGACAGCCCCATCAAGAGGATCCTCCTGGATGATGTATTTTGAGAGTGGTAAGCAGCCTGAAACCTATATCAGCAGTCAATGCACGGACTGAGAAAGACAATGCCATCCTGTCTGATGTAAGAGAAGAAATCCGTACTGCCCTGCCCACTTCACTTTTGCTCCAAGCAGAGGAAACTGCAGTTCTGAAATACATAAAAAAAGTGACGACGTACATGTTGGACCCCAAGTATGCCGGCAAGAGCATCCTATCTGGTGTAAAGATCAACCAGGCCTATGGTGTCATCACTACAGTGTCTCACCGCCTTGGCCTGGATGAGAGCAAGGTTCTTGGCAGTCTGGCGAAGTACACTTCTAAGCAAGGGCTTTGGGATGGAGATGCAATATGGCAGTCGTGCCAACATACCTATATATGCCATTTAGCAGACGCTTTTATCCAAAGCGACTTACAGTCATGTGTGCATACATTCTACGTATGGGTGGTCCCGGGGATTGAACCCACTACCCTGGCGTTACAAGCGCCAAGCTCTACCAACTGAGCTACAGAAGGACCATCAACAGCAAACTGGTGGAAGGGACTTTGTGGATCTGAGGCTCTTTCCCCAGTTGCCTCCATCATCTTCCAAATCCCACCAACATCAGCCACCTCAGAGCGCAACTGGTCCTTGATTGGGAACACACAACAGGCTGACCAATACAAGGGTTTAATTTTTTTTTGTGGGGGGGGGGGTTTGATCCTGACAACAAGCCATCCTCAACCACGTTGGAAACTGACAGTGAAGATGAGGCCTCAGGGTCTGATGTTCAAGAGCTGGACATTGAGGAGTTCCAGGGAAAAGACAATTTTACAGATGTATGTTGAAAATGTTTTTGGGAGATGCGATGGATCATTGGGGATCATTCAATATTCCCTTTCTTTTGCTGTTCAGCGAAATCATCTCATGTGAAGGGTCAACTCATTAAGTTCAATTCGTAATTAAATAGTTCTTTATTTCTATTAGAAGAATTATCATTTGCAATGTCAATTTATGGTTTACAGGTTTATGTGTGTCTCCATATGATATGGTAAATATATCCAATGCAAAAAAACATCTACATTTAAAAAAATTGTATTAATATTAATTTGCATATATTTCAGTTAATTACCCATATATTCCCACGGAAAGTTTCCACCACTGAATATTCCCCAAAATGTGCAACCCTACTTGTTCTTTCTTAAGTGGCTCACTATTTAATAAAGTAAACCTAATCCTTGAGCGAGTTAAGATTCGTCCCTTATTTACCAGCAATAGGCCAACTGCATGTCTATAGTTTACCTCCCTCCTTATTATGCTATTATCTCAGCCTAATTCAAATATTTCCATCTATTTAGCAGTTTTGCTCTAGAGATAAACCACCACACAGGATAGCTTCATGGGATTATCTCATGATATCAATAAATCTGACCTACTCCTCTACGACCCACTACTACCAAACAAGCTGAATGAGCACTACAGGTTGTTTTTAATCAATGGTATTTTCAGCCATCTTGACCCTCAACTGACAACACCTTCAGGACTAACTTCACTGAAAACCCCCTGCCATCCTACACCCCCTCCCTCCCACCTCAGGCTACCCTCCCACCTCAGGCTACCCTCCCACCTCAGGCTACCCTCCCACCTCAGGCTACCCTCCCACCTCAGGCTACCCTCCCACCTCAGGCTACCCTCCCACCTCAGGCTACCCTCCCACCTCAGGCTACCCTCCCACCTCAGGCTACCCTCCCACCTCAGGCTACCCTCCCACCTCAGGCTACCCTCCCACCTCGTCACCACAGAGCAGGAGGTGAACAAGCTCAAAAAAAGAGCAAAACAGCAAGGCTGTAGGCTCAGACCATATCTCTTCAGCTACACTAAAGCACTGCGCTGACCAGCTTTTCCCTGTTTTCACTGACATAATCAGTCTCTGGAACTATACACTATACCAGACTTATTCAAATCCTCCATCATCATCCCCGTCCCGAAGAAACAAAATGTGACCAGCATGAACGACTACAGACCTGTAGCTCTCACCTCTGTCATCATGAAATCCTTTGAGCACTTGGGACCTCATTGATAAACTGTGCGTACTTACATAATATACTCCAAAATGTGCGTACACCAGAGAATGTGCTCACCTCCGCGCAAACTTTTTCCTATCATCAGTCTGCATGGTGAATTTGAGATAGAGCTTTTGTTTAGCAGAGTTTGCAATTCATTTAGTTCCTGCTGACCAGTAGCAGCTCACTTTGCAGAAGCTAACCATCCCATCTCCTCCCTCAAATACACAGGCATTGAGCATGTTGCTCTACCAAGGACATCGAGATCCTACTACTAGAGGAGCTGAAGGGTGGGACTAATTACAACATAACAAATGTTAAATATTCTGTGTCTGTAAAATGTTTATAGGTTCAGAACTTTTGTGAATCAGCACAGTTAATAATATATGGCAAATAGAAACTGGATGGACATCAGAAATAGATGGGAGAGGAAGGACAGGACTAAAAACAAACAAACTATAAAATAGATTATGTCCGTAATGTGTATATAGTATGTATAAGCTGGAAGTAGAAGCCTAAATGTTGTTGTTCATTAGTTTACTCCAATTAAGGGGCTGGTAGGGTTAGCGGAAAAATTAAGAATAATACATTTTAAAACGATATGCGTTTATGTACAGTACCATTCAAAAGTTTACACCTACTCATTCAAGGGTTTTTCTTTATGTAATATTTTCTACATTGTAGAATAGTGAAGACATCACAACTATGAAATAATATATGGAATTATGTAGTAACCAAAAAACAAAACAAAAAAAGTGGTAAACAAATCAAAATATA
Source organism: Oncorhynchus gorbuscha (assembly GCF_021184085.1). NCBI lineage: Eukaryota > Metazoa > Chordata > Actinopteri > Salmoniformes > Salmonidae > Oncorhynchus > Oncorhynchus gorbuscha. Next base: position 56,986,676 of record NC_060176.1, read on the forward strand.
CTTTTGAGATTTGAGATTCTTCAAAGTAGCTACCCCTTGCTTTGATGACAGCTTTGCACACTCTTGGCATTCTCTCAACCAGCTTCATGAGGTAGTCATCTGGAATGCGGCAGGTAGCCTAGGGGTTAGTGCGTTGGGCAAGTAACCAAAAGGTTGCTGGATCAAATCCCAGAGATGACGTCATTGTAAATAAGAATTGGTTCTTAACCGACTTGCCTAGTTAAATAAAGGTTACATTTAAAAATGCATTTCAATTAACAGTTGTGGTGACAGCTGGTTCACAGAAGATGGTCTTACACCAAATAGGGCTAAATAGCTCAAATAAGCAAAGAGAAACGACGGTCCATCATTACTTTAAAACATGAAGATCCGTCAATTCGGAAGACTTCAAGAACTTTGAAAGCTTTTCCTCGTACAGTGGCAAAAACCATCAAGAGCTATGATGAAACTGTCTCATGAGACAAATAAATGCCGATTGTTTGTTTTTTACACCTTTATTTAACTAGGCAAGTTAGTTAAGAACACATTCTTATTTTCAATGACGGCCTATGAACGGTGGGTTAACTGCCTCGTTCAGAGGCAGAACGACAGATTTTCACCTTGTCAGCTTGGGGGATTCAATCTTGCAACCTTACAGTTAACTAGTCCAACGCTCTAACCACCTGCCTCTTATTGCACTCCACGAGGAGACTGCCTGTAACGCGAATGCAGTAAGCCAAGGTAAGTTACTAGCTAGCATTAAACTTAGCTTATAAAAAACAATCACTAGTTAACTACACATGGTTGATGATATTACTAGATATTACCTAGCGTGTCCTGCATTGCATATAATCGATGTGGTGCGTATCGTTGCTCCAATGTGTACCTAACCATGAACATCAATGCCTTTCTTAAAATCAATACACAGAAGTATATATTTTAAACCTTCACATCTTGCTAAAAGAAATCCAGGTTAGCAGGCAATATTAACCAGGTGAAATTGTCACTTCACTTGCGTTCATTGCACGCAGAGACAGTGTATTTGCAACAGTTTGGGCTGCCTAATTTGCCAGAATTTTACATAATTATGACATAACATTGAAGGTTGTGCAATGTAACAGGAATATTTACACTAATGGATGCCACCCCTTAGATAAAATACAGAACTGTTCCGTATTTCACTGAAGGAATAAACGTCTTGTTTTCGAGATGAGTTTCCAGATCCGACCATATTAATGACCAAAGGCTATTTTTCTGTGTGTTATTATGTTATAATTAAGTCTATGATTTGATGGAGAAGTCTGACTGGGCGGTGGTAGGCAGCAGCAGGCTCGTAAGCATTCATTCAAACAGCAATTTTGTGTGTTTTGCCAGCAGCTCTTTGTTGTGCGTCAAGCATTGCGCTGTTAATGACTTCAAGCCTATCAACTCCCGAGATTAGACTCGTGTAACCGATGTGAAATGGCTAGCTAGTTAGCTGGGTGCGCGCTAATAGCATTTCAAACGTCACTCGCTCTGATACTTGGAGTGGTTGTTCCCCTTGCTCTGCATGGATAACGCTGCTTCGAGGGTGGCTGTTGTCGGTGTGTTCCAGGTTCAAGCCCAGGAAGGAGCAAGAAGAGGGACGGAAGCTATACTGTTACACTGGCAATACTAAAGTGCCTATAAGAACATCCAATAGTCAAAGGTTAATTAAATATAAATGGTATAGAGAGAAATAGTTCTATAATAACTACAACCTAAAACTTCTTACCTGGGAATATTGAAGACTCATGTTAAAAGGAACCACCAGCTTTCATGTGTTCTGAGCAAGGAACTTAAACGTTAGCTTTCTCACATGGCACATATTGCACTTTTACTTTCTTCTCCAACACTTTGTTTTTGCATTATTAAACCAAATTGAACATGTTTAATTATTTATTTGAGGCTAAATTGATTTTATTGATGTATTATATTAAGTAAAAATAAGTGTTCATGCAGTACTGTTGTAGTTGTCATTATTAAAAATAAATAAATACATTGAATTTTTATTTATTTAAATACATCAAATTTAAAAAATATTTTTTTAAATCACACAAAAAAAACGGCTGATTAATCGGTATCGGCGTTGATAAATCATAATCGGTTGACCTCTCATCTCAACTAGAGGTCGACCGGCATGGCCGATTAATTAGGGCCGATTTAAAGTTTCCATAACAATCGATAAGCAGCCCTTTTGGACGCCGATTACATTGCAATCCACGAGGAAACTGCGTGGCAGACTGACCACCTGTTACACAAGTGCAACATCAAAAGGACCTTGTGGCTGCAATGAGCCAAGGTAAGTTGCTAGCTATCTTTAAACTTATCTTATAAAAAACAATCAATATTCAGATAATCACTAGTTAACCTAATCAACAACCATGTGTAGTTAACTAGCTTGTCCTGCGTTGCATATATGCGGTGCCTGTTAATTTATTATCAAATCACAGCCTAATTCAACTTTGCCAAATGGTGATGATTTAACAAAAGCACATTTGCGAGAAAAAAAAGCACATTCGTTGCAGAAATGTACCTAACAATAAACATCAATGCCTTTATTAAAATCAATACACAGAAGTATATAATTTTAAACCTGCGTATCTAGTTCAAATAAATTCATGTTAGCAGGCAATATTAAGTAGGGAAATTGTCTCACTTCTCATGGGTTCAGTGCAAGCAGAGTCAGGGTATATGCAACAGTTTGGGCCGCTTGACTCGTTGCGAACTATTTTTTTCCTAACAAAGACTAATTTGCCAGAATTGTACATAATTATGGCATAACATTGAAGGTTATGCAATGTAACATCGATATTTAGACTTAGGGTTGCCACCAGTTCGATAAAATACAGAACTGTTCCATATTTCACTGAAAGAATAAACGTTTTGTTTTCTAAATTAGTTTACTAATTTGACCATATTAATGACCAAAGGCTCATATTTCTGTGTGTTTATTATAATTAACTATATGATTTGATATTTGGTAATGATATTGGAAACAATTAAATATCTGTAACATGTTTGAAAAAAAGTTGATGCTAATCTTATGCTAATGCTAACAATGGCCTAATATATTCAATATCCTTTAAACTATTGTCTTTTAACAGTTTCACAATGAATTCCAATCAACCTAATAATTATGACAAGACAACCCTCACTATTGTCATTGGTTTCACTAATTGCACTGTTTTGTCCACATAACCCGTTTTAAGCATTCATGACATTACACTGAAGGCACAGTGATGCCGAAACGTTGTTGTTTTACCCAATAAATCACTGGGAGTTTATGACTTTGTTTTTATAGCTTACAGTTTATTCACCATTAGTCAGCAACTCTACACTAAATAAGTTTCTATGGGTGTGTGCCAGCTCATGATTTTTAATTATTATTTTTAGAATCTAAAATAATTACTCATAAGAATCGTATAATTAGACATAGGAATCTTTTTCCTATCTATTTTTGATTCATAACCACTGCAGAATATATTCCTCACCTTTTCTGGCCGTGATGAGTTCATATTCCCGTAGGAGCCATACAACAAATTACCATGGGCATCTCTCATTTAAATTGGACCTATTAGCCTAGTAAATAGATAGGCTGCATGTATTTCAGGCTGTATGTATTTCAGGTTTTGCAATATCATAGGCAGGGCGGTTTAGAATACTGGTATACAGCCAAAATTAAACAGCTGATATTTTACATTGAAGTAGGCCTTTGTATCAAGTTTCAAGTTTTTATTGTCACATGCACAAGTACAGTGGAATGCCTTTGCTTGCTCGTTCCCAATAATGCAGTAATGAATATCAGTAGTGCTATCAAAAAAAAAAGTCAAGTAGAACAAAAGCACACGAGGAATAAAACTACTGTAAGTACTGTAATATATTTTGGGAGAGTAGCCTGCCCTAAAATGTTTCAGAATTCACAGCAAGTACATCATATTTAGGTTGGGGGGGGGGGGTCTATATAAAACATTGTTACGGACAACGCCGACAACATGGGCCTTCACTACCTCGACAACCCAAGGACAAATGTAAGGATATTGTTTGTGGACTTTAGCTCAGCCTTCAACACAATCCTTCCGGACCAGCTAGAGCACAAATTTACCCAAGCTGAAAGTATCAGACTCCATCTGCCAGTGGAGACCCTGAGGGAAATTCCACGGTACCAAAATTATACTTTGACTCTTTTTTTCTTGTTTTTTTTTTTTTCTTTAAAAATAAAATGTATGCCAAACAAAAACTATTGATTTCAAAGTTTAACAATCCATACAAATCTATTGTTAACAATTTCAACAAAGACAAAGACAAAGAGAGGAGAGTTTGTCCAGACTGTTTTAACACTCTTGGTTTGACCACCAGACGAATGAATGAAAGAAAACAGTTACCAGGTGAACATAACAGTACGCCAATGCATGTGACCCAACTGGCAATGAAGTCATTCATTTCTTAAAGACACCGTGCACCCTTTTAGAAAAGAGATGGCTTCTTCTATGCAAATGTTTTTCAAATCAGTACAAATATAATGTTAGCAGCTGCTATGAGAACATAAATCCTAAATGGAAGGCATTGTTTCTCATCGGTATCCCCATGAACTCAGCCAAAACAAGCTCAATAACTAATTCACACACACTGCTATTGAATAATATGCATTGACCTGTATTGTGAAGACTTAGGCTACATTTTGATTTACCCAGTTTATCAATAGAGATTTACCATTCAAATAAATGATTACCATTGTTGTTTTGTATTTGTATTTTTTTATACCATTGTTCAATTGACTCAATGCCTACATGGCTGTTTTAAGATTATGTACATTATGTTCAAATGTAATGATATTGAACTCAGATGCCCAATGATTTTACAGCGCAGTAGCTGAGTTTATATCTGTCTGGATCAAGTGCCATTCTGTGACTTTTGCTAAATAAGTCTTTTTTTTGTGGTATTGTTTTTGTATCGTTTTGGTATTGAGTATTGTGACGGTATTGTGATACTAAACCTGGTATCGAAGTCAAAACACTAGGCAGTATCTTCTCACTAAGGCAAATTCTGTGTGTGTTTATGCCGTGGTGTAAAGTACTTAAGTAAAAAATACTTTCAAGTAATACTTAAGTAGATGTTTATGTACTTTACTATTTATATTTTTGGCAACTTTTACTTTACTACATTGCTACATTGTACTTTTTACTCACATTTTACCTGACACCCGAAAGTACTCGTTACATTTTGAAAGCTTAGCAGTACAGGAAATTGGTCCAATTCATGCACTTACCAAGAGAACACCTCGTACGGCCTCTGATCTGAAGGACTCAAACACACATGCTTAGTTTGGAAATTATGTTTGAGTATTGGAGTGTGCCCCTGGCTATCCGTAAATAAAAGAAAAATGGTGCTGATTTGTATACTTAAGTACATTTTAGCAATGCCATTTACTTTTGATACATAAGTATATTTAAAACGAAATACTTTTAGACTTTTACTCAATTAGTATTTTACTGGGTGACTCCCTTTTATTTGAGTCAATTTCTATGAAGGCATCTTTACTTCAACTCAAGTATGACAATTGGGTACTTTTCCCACCACGGTGTATAAATGGACTTGGCGAATAAAAATGATTCTGATGTAAGGCTGGACAATGTTTTGAATTTAAATGTTTTTGCGCAATATTTCAAATGCCTGTATCGCAAGAATCGATGTCTTTTTTATTTTCAGTTTTATGAGCATTTAGGTCCGCTTGTTCTCATGTCTTTCTGGTCTCGTCTCTTTCGCTCCTTCTGTGCTGCGTGCAATGACTGTAGGCTGGGAGCACCTTCCAATTACATACATCAAGCCCCTCGCCATGGCAGTCACAACAACAAAGATCACTTCCTCCTCTCTGACAACTTGCTATTCACATTAGAGGTTTGGTCCAACAGAATCAGTCATATGGACACAGAAACACATTTAACTGTAATAGAGAAGTTACACTTTTTATGTCTCAACTCAAATTGCGTGCAGACACTAGTAAAAGAGGGGAGGTATCAATGAACATTGATTCTGGAAAATGAATTCAGTTTGTTGTACCATGTACAGCCAGCAGCATTTATTTGCCAAAGACTGTCAAGTGTGTGTTTTAATGCAATAAGCATAAAACAAAATTATAAGGAATTGGCAACTTGTTCTCATTTTGAGAAAAGGGGTAGGCTCCCTGATTTCATCATCTGAACAAAGTGGACAGGCTATCATGCTGTTTAAACAGTCGGAGATGGACAGAAGGGTGTGTGCATAACAATTCAACTGTTCTACCCTGTTAGCTAGCAAATAGATACAAGTTGGCTAAACTTGAAATATAAAGATTGGGCCTATGTTCCTACTCACTAGCACATAGGCTTGTGCTTGAGAGATTGTTTATGAGACGTGTTAATTTTCTATAATGCCTGCTACAAGAAGTTACGCCTCAATCACACCGACAGCATAACTGCATTTTGGTAGGTACATTCATTTCCTCCAATGGAACGCTGCGTTTGCCTTGCAGCATTGCGGAGGCAGTTGCAGTGCGTCCTGTGTGGTGCATACGTTGAATTTATCGAACATATGTGTCAAACTGTATGCTTAGACGGCTTGACAGAAATGGTGGAAGATGAATGTTGAACTTTTGCTGCACACATATCTAGATGATGCTGTGTACCATCTTGCGCAATGACGCTATCGGTGTGATCAAGGCATTAGTCATTATTAGTGAATGTGCATTATGCATGGTTATGGGGAAAAAAAATATATAACCAAAAGGATATTTTTAAAGAGACTTGAAAGCCAGATCAGTGATTAGTGTGACCTCAGATCTGTAATACTGATACATGTTGGACCTCTGCCCGGGTGCTGGACATCCTCTTTCAGAGCCTACTTTAAGTTATTAGTAAAGTGTCCTCTTCCCTCTTAAGCACTAATGAAGTGAGACATTCAAAATTGAGCAATCACAAAGTGGTGAAGGAAGTGTACAGAATGAGACTGTGCTGTCAAACATCTTACTTTTTGATACTCTAGGCTCATTTGGTACTTCTGGGCTCAGCCTTGCAGAGAGACTTTGCCTGCCTCTGTCTGCACTCACTCAGTCCACTTGACAAAACAGAGCTAGCTTTATCCTGATTGGCAGGTCTCACAGTGATGGTACAATGCCTCAGGCTATTAAAATGACTACTCTTTCTGGCTGTGCAGTGCCAAAGAACTATCCTATTGATTGAATATTAGACAAACTTTGTGACCTTACTTCATTTGGTTTATTTTCTCACCTTGTCCAACAAGCAACTAATGTAAAATCTCCAACAATGTAATAACTCATTTAGGCCAACTGTGTAACATAAATAAAATAATTCTGCTGCATAACACACAACGAGTAATTTGTTTGCATTGTTCTACTGCCAAAACACAACCTTTGGAGATGACAGAGTAATAAAACTATTAGTAAATATATGCTACCGGGATCTAGGGTTAGGCTAATTGTAAATTAATCTCCAATACATCCACCTGAAACTCACATTTTCTCAATTAACACTTTATTACACAATATTTTTGTAAATTTTTTAAATAATATTCAACCTTCCTACTGGCAGGGGGGCATTTGGCACTGGAGAAGAAAAATCACACCAGCTCATCCTGCTTGTTTTGGGCAGGAGAGAAAAGCAGGTCTGGAAGGAGCTAAATTTATCTGGGCTCTATGGGAAGCATAAGACATTCTGTTCTTTTACACTGTATGGAGGTTGTAGTTTAGACATGGGGCAGGGAGTCCCTGTTTCTGTGTGACACAGTTGCTTTAGTTGTTCAGAAGGGAGTGACTTCATCAGTAGCAAGCAAACTTTAGAAGCCTGAGAAACCTCACACACTGTAGGAGTTAAAAGGTCACCCTACCATGATAAAACTGGGAGACCAGAACATAGTCTTCAGATTGCTGGGGATATCTATGCGTTTTGTTTCTATTACATTAAAAAGTCATGACAAATGCCACGACCAGGATATCCATGAGGCAGCGCACAATTGGCCCAGCATCATCCAGCATAGGAGGGTTAGGCCGGCCGGGATGTCCTTGTCCTATTGCGTTCAAGCGACTCCTGTGACGGACCGGGCGCATGCACACTGACACAGGCATTGTGTCAAGAAGCAGTGTAGCTTGGCGGGTCGTGTTTTGGAGGATGCAGTGCTCTCGACCGTCGCCTCTACTGAGTCCATACGGGAGTTGCAGCGATGGGACAAGACTAACTACCAATTGGATACCACGAAATTGGGGAGAATCATGACTAACTATGTGCTCATAGCATGTGTGTAAATGCATTTCATGAGTGCATCCCATGGCTGACACAAACTGTTTGCTAATCAACTTGTATAAGAGGGGGATAGTGCGCACAACAGTATTCTGCAAGTGAATCATTCGAAACACTTCCACGCTGGGACATGAAGAGAACACCCGACACTTCTAGAAGTAGTACAGAGGGCCGTATAGATAACTCCCTGCAACTCTCTCATATATAAAAGGTTAGATCAGTAATGTAGGCTCCTGTAAAGCACAAGGGTAATTGTTTTATTAATTAATGTAGCCTGTGTTTATCCTGTACTGGCAATCTTTATCACAGGGACATCAACAACTAAGTTATTGTTTCTTAATTTTACAGAGATTCAGTAAATAGTTCTCTGTCTAGGGTCCCCTAGGCAGGGAAATCACCCTGGTACAATCTTTCTTCTCATAATGTTTTTATAGAGTATGAGTAATGTCTTATGCAGCCACTGAATTGGCCTAGCCCAATGACAAACAATTGAAGTGACGAGCTGCTTCTTAGTCGTCAGGGTTATTTTCCTTGTCAGTAGTCACTAAAAACGTTTAGGCCTAACTTCACGGTAGACGGCAAACCTGATGTCATTGTTTTCAATGGGAGCATGACGGTAAATGCCATTGAGACTGGCGATGAATGCTGTCAGCCGCCACAGTAGACAGACATTGCCGCCAAAGTTTGAATACATCATATTTTGCCATAGCATTGTTTTCTAACAGATGTTGATTTGCACTCATTGTTTACTGAAATCACCATAGCAGAGCATACCTTCATGCTGGCTTGCTTTTGCCGTCACCCTCTTTATTGCTTTCTTATCCCGCTATGCCGATACATATGACGGTTTTGGCGTCCCTAATCTAAACACAGACTTAGTGATGAAGAAGCAATCTTTCAGTGGACAATTTAAAGTAAGGGGTACAGATTATCTAATGAACTTTAATCTATTCCTATATTAAAATGAAGTTCATAGCAGCTGAGTTAATGAAACACTGTGGCTATGTGTTGATCAAACATGTCAAGTCTGGCTCTTAAACCTTGAGCTGTAAGATGGACAGCGTGAAAGGTCCAACACCAGATCCTGGCAGCTACTGAGGAAGTGGCGACAATGGCTTGTGTAACCCTGTTGAATAGACGCAACCTAGTTTGGCTCCAAGTCAGATTGTCTCATTCTAATGGTTTGATTAAGATAAAAAGTTGTATGCCTTTTTTGCCACAAACTTTATTCTGTTGATGTGTTAAGTCAAGTGTTTATGTACACAGGGCTATCCAGCAATGTACTTAGATAAACATGTATGAATGAACTTCACTGAATGAGTTAGATAAACGTGTATGAATGAACTGGAAAACAATAACTACCGGTATGCAATGAGAGGGGGCATAGCAGGGAACAAAGTTCACAACCCCTTACTCATTACTTATGTCTTACTATAGGCTACCTACATGCCCTTCAGCTTTGACTAGTCCAGACCAGGACTAAACCACTTGGTTTTGTATATTTAATATGAAAAATAATATTGACCACTAACTAGTTGTCCAATTCTTTTAGGAACACCTTTCCCCCAAGGCCACCTAAATTTAAGCCCGTTTAACAGCTTTTGACCTTTACCTGTTTGCCTCAATTGCCTGACAACTAGTTTAATAGGAAGGTCGGTTGTGGGTACGATTAAGAATTATATAGAACAAATGGGCACTGTGTGGTTAATGTCAGAGAGCTATCTCAACATGTGCAGGCGTTAAACAGAACTTGATGGTTGTTGGATTTGAAAGTTTTAGCAAACAAGCTAACTGTTATACGTTACCTAAACTAGCAACTGTAGCTAAGTGTGCGGCTGAATAACTTACTGAAACGTTCAATAGCATGTTACGTTAACAGGGTGAATATTTTCAGGGAAACATGGACACATATGCTAGCAAGACACATATGCTAGCAACAGTGTCTTGCATGTCTCATAACGTTAGTTTGTTGGCTAGTTAGCAGCTAGCTAGCCAAATAGCTCGTTTTCACACAAGCAAATCTGGTAAAGGTTATTTCCTCCTCTGCTTGTTGGTGAGCAAAAAAACAAAAATGCATAATGTTGCGAATGAAATGGGTCATTGAGCCATCACTTGATTCATGGGGAAGCTAGCTCGCCTACCTTGACAGAGTCCACGGGGTACATCACCGTGTGCTCCAGGATTCCAGCCACTGCTCCTGCTGTCATGTGGATTGTCAATGAGGCATGAGGTGGTAAACTTTCGTAATCGCCGTCGCCTTCCAAAGGCTCCTCATCTTTACCTTTAATCTCCGACATCTCCACGGTTGCCATCAGCGCGCAACTCCATGCAAGGCAGACTGGTCAAAAGGATATCTTCAGACACAAGCACCGAATGAGAGGCATGGATAACCACAACATCATTACCGAGTTCGAGCGCCTAAATGACGTCGGCAGTAAACACGATGGCTGTCTAGTTTGAGCAATGAACATCCAGAAAACCGAAAATGAGGCGGGACCAACAGCCAATGAAAGTAGCCCAGCTAGGCATACTAAAATGAGGGTGTTCGAATGAACTCACCCGGGGGCCCGTGTCGGCATGTTTTTCATCGGCTGAAAGTTAATTACACTCGGCGATGTCGTCTCAAAACAAAAGTGATGTAATTAAGTACGTGTAGCAATTAGTATGATTCTGGGTTTCTCATGCAAAAGTGTTTGCTTTAAATAAAACGCTTATCTACCTTTCCAATGAAAATTCGTTAGACAATTAAAACTTTTACTTTACGGAAAAGAGATGTATGTTTTGGACTATGCACCATGCTGCCTTCTTGACAAAATGACCGAGCAGCACAGATTACTGCTCGATTTGAGATGGCCCTCCTCCCACACCTCGGCTCAGTATAATCGAATCCGCGCACTGACAGTTATTTTCCATTTTTTTTTCACCTTTATTTAACCAGGTAGGCTAGTTGAGAACAAGTTCTCATTTGCAACTGCGACCTGGCCAAGATAAAGCATAGCAGTGTGAACAAACAGAGTTACACATGGAGTAAACAATAAACAAGCCAATAACATAGTAGAAAAAAAAATCTATATACATTGTGTGCAAAAGGCATGAGGAGGTAGGCAATAAATAGGCCATAGGAGTGAATAATTACAATTTAGCAGATTAACACTGGAGTGATAAATGATCAGATGAACATGTGCAGGTAGAGACACTGGTGTGCAAAAGAACAGAAAAGTAAATAAAATAAAAACAGTATGGGGATGAGGTAGGTAAATTGGGTGGGTTATATACCGCTGGACTATGTACAGCTGCAGAGATCGGTTAGCTGCTCAGCAAAGGTCATTGATCCCTTGTCTAATTCAAAAGTACTACATTTTTCTATGATTTTTGTCATTTTTACCCTTATTAAATAATAACCAACAATGCCACTAGAATACTGCATGAGGAAGCATTTCAAATCCCCTCAACATTAGCTGAGGGCTGATGCTATTATGGAGTACAAGGAGTGGAACATTAGCTAAACCAAAGAGGAAGACAGAGGCCCAACTCGGCAGAAAATCTAGTTGTCTCCGTCCAAGCATGGAGTTTTTGTATGGAGGTCAATAAGGTACCACAGTATGAGCCATAATTACCATATAATCTGGCGGTCAAACAGGGAAACGGTTACAATCATTTTTCCACCATTCATTTTTCCCATAGGGGATTTTAGAAACAAGTAAAATAAGTGCTGTGTTTTGTGTAGGCTTACCCTGGCGTGACATTTTGATAATCGTGTAAATCTCTCTAGGACAAGGTTACTTTTATCAATATATTGGCCTGTACCCTACATTACTTTAAATGGACAATTCTGTGAACTTTCTTGTGCACGTTTTAAATTGACATAATACCTGTTAGAAAAGGTGTCAGCTAGAGATGATGTGTAGGAGCTTGCAGGGATTTGTAGTTTTGACCTTGTCCAAGAGAGATTTACATGGTTAACAAAATGTCATGCCAGGGTAAAGCTACATGAAACATAGCCCTTATTTTAAAATGACTGGAACATTTCCCTGTTTGACCACTAAGATTTGTGTATAATGACACCTCCACTGTGGGGCTCTATCAGACTGTTGAATTATTTTATTTTTAAATGTTATTGTTTATTTCATTAAATACAAGTTTCATAATTCTTAAATTGTACCAAGTGTACTGATTGAGACTTCCGCCACCGACAGAGATGGCCACGTCGCTTCGCGTTCCCAGGAAACTATGCAGTATTTAGTTTTTTTACATGTTATTTCTTACATTGTTACCGCAGGTAATCTTAGGTTTTATTACATACAGTCGGCAGGAACTATTGGATATAAGAGCTAAGTCAACTCACCAACATTACGACCAGGAATACGACTTTCCCGAAGTGGATCCTCTGTTTTGCCCACCTCGCAATTCAAAGACTCAGACACGAGAGGTATGTGGCAGTATCTACAGTCAATCACAGATTACAAAAAGAAAACCAGCCCCGTCGCGGACCAGGATGTCTTGCTCCCAGACAGGGTAAACAACTTCTTTACTCGCTTTGAGGACAATACAGTGCCACTGACACGGCCCGCTACCAAAACCTGCGGACTCTCCTTCACTGCAGCCGACGTGAGTAAAACCCTCGCAAGGCTGCAGGCCCAGACGGCATCCCCAGCCGCGTCCTCAGAGCATGCGCAGACCAGTTGGCTGGTGTGTTTAAGGACATATTCAATCAATCCTTATCCCAGTCTGCTGTTCCCACAAGCTTCAAGAGGGCCACCATTGTTCCTGTTCCCAAGAAAGCTAAGGTAACTGAGCAAAAAGACTGAGCACTCACTTCCGTCATCATGAAGTGCTTTGAGAGACTAGTCAAGGACTATACCACCTCAACCCAGAACCCACTCCAATTTGCTTACTACCCCAATAGGTCCACAGACGACACAATCGCAACCACACTGCACACTGCCCTAACTCATCTGGACAAGAGGAATACCTATGTGAGAATGCTGTTCATCGACTACAGCTCATCATTTAACACCATAGTACCTTCCAAGCTCATCATTAAGCTTGGGGCCCTGGGTCTGAACCTCGCCCTGTGCAGCTGGGTCCTGGACTTCCTGACCGGCCACACCCCAGCTGGTGAAGGTAGGAAACAATACCTCCACTTTGCTGATTCTCAACACGGGGCCCCACAAGGGTGCATGCTCAGCCCCCTCCTGTACTCCCTGTTAACGCATGACTGCGTGGCCACGCACGCCTCCAACTCAATCATCAAGTTTGCAGGCGACATAACAGTAGTAGGTCTGATTACCAACATTGACGAGACAGCCTACAAGGAGGAGGTGAGGGCCCTGGGAGAGTGGTACCAGGAAAATAACCTCTCACTCAACATTTTTTTAAAAACAAAGGAGCTGATCGTGGACTTCAAGAAATGGCAAAGGGAGCACGCCTCTATCCACATCAACGGGACCACAGTGGAGACGGTGAAACACTTAAAGTTCCTCGGCGTACACATCACTGACGATCTGAAATGGTCCACCCACACAGACAGGGTGCTGAGTGAAGAAGGAGCAACAGTGCCTCTTCAACCTCAGGAAGCTGAAGAAATTTGTCTTGGTCCCTAACACCCTCACAATTCAGATCATCCTGTCTGACTGTATCACTGCCTGATACGGCAACTGCACCGCCCGCAACCGCAGGGCTCTCAAGAGGGTGGTGCAGTCTGCCCAACACATCACTGGGAGAAAACTACCTGCTCTTCAGGACACCTACAGCACCCGATGTCACAGGAAGGCCAAAAAGTTAATCAAGGACATCAACCACCCACACTACGGCCTGTTCACCCCACAATCATCCAGAAGGCTAGGTCAGTATAGGTGCAACGGACTGAAAAACAGCTTCAATCTCAAAACAGCTTCAATCAGACTGTTAAATAGCCATCAATAGCCGTCTTCCACCCGATTACGTAAATAATTTGTTCTTAACTGTCTTGCCTAGTGAAATAAAGGTAAAACAAATACAATTGTTTTCATAATTTAAAATTATATACAAATTAAATGTAGATATTCAAGTGCCTAGATTGCCTCTGACCAACACCATCTCACTCCCCTTACATGCAGACGTTCAGCCCCACTGCTGGTCATGTGGGTGGTAGTCATATGAATTAGCCTTATGTCAATTTCATGCCCTTTACAGTGTACATTTTAACAAAAAGGAGCAGCATATCAATCCTTTGGTTTCAGATACTCTAGAAATACCAGAACAGGAGTTCATCAATCACAGTTGGTCTGGGATCTTTCAATGGGAGGTTTACTGCTCCAAATCTTCTGTAATGTAGTTTTGGTTCAAAATGGCCTCTAACAACCAAAAAAGCTCAACACGTGTGTTCAAAACCCATTCTCACATTTTCTACATTACATCGCTCAGTGATTTGTTATCCGGACTTCTGCTATCCACTGACTCTGGTTGCAGACCAGAAGTAAAGATTCCACTTTGAGATCAAATTAGGCCCACCAGTGCAAACCTTAGTTGTGGCAACAGGAACATTTAATTCGCTTCTGGCAGTTTGATGTTGATTGACATCTAATTTCAAGAAGCATTTATATTGACGAATGGCGGCGCATTTTTCAAATCGAGGACGAGGAAGAGAGAATATTAATGTTGGTTGCGAGATACAGAAGAACAAGAAGAACATACAGAAGAATAGATCATATTTCCACAGCTCCACGAGCTCTTTAAAGAGATTGGCGAAAGAATCATATTAAGTTAAGGTTTAGCATCGGGTTTAGGTTTCCTGAACAATTTTTACGAAAGTTGATTCACTGTGTAAGTTAATGTTAGACCTTTGGCAGACAGTTAACAGGATAAGAGAGATCGGTTCATAATATAGCCTAACATTATGTTTACATCTGTGCTAGTAATAGACACATACAGTGCAGTGTCGTAAGTTACATTATACGAATGTTTAGCTAATGTGGGGTATCTAGTAGGCTACAGCTGTCAGTGTTCAGCAAGTTCACATTCAGCAATTTGAAATTCATTATCTCAGATAGATTTTCATACTTGAACTCAAAAGGAACAATTGTTATTATCAATATGTTAACATTACTCAAAAGATTATCACAGTTTGCAGATAGCCTGTTTGCTATCGTAAAGTTGTAAGAAATTTTAGCTAGCTAAATGACTTACTGCAGAGTAGGGCCAGCCATGATCTAACTAGTAACTTAGGCCGGTAGTTGATTTTAACGTACAGTTATGATTAAGGGGATTTATAATTGAGAATGAGATTGGACTAAAAATGTGGGTAATTGGATGCTTAGATGTAACCATAGACTCTTATTTTTGCATAGAGTCAATTAAACAGGAAAAGAAAGGCAGAGATATCAGACTTCTGTTCTAAAAGGACCCAATGGTAAGCCAGGGCTACTTTAAACTACACATTTTAGTTAGCAGCTGTTAGTATCTAATCTTGTGGATCCCTTAATTATACATTTCCATAGAAGTATGACACATTATTTAACGTGTATTTCAGACATGTTTGCAAACATTTACGAGAACTCTTTCAGGAGCTTTCAACAGTTCCTGGTATAAGGACAATTCATGACTTGAATATTCTGTTAATCAAGATTCATTTTTCTCTGCCCAATACACCTGAATCTGCCTTCACATCACAGTTTAAATATTCTGGGTTTAAGCTCCATTTGAAGGCAGAGCATCATATCAATGCTATGTATGCTTGGGATCAGCATAAAAGGGCTATTGACAGCAACTCATCAATGTTAGAAGAGGACTGGCCACCCCACATATGCTCTCTCTAATTCTCTCTTTCTTTCTCTCTCTCGGAGGACCTGAGCCCTAGGACCGTGCCCCAGGACTACCTGACATGATGACTCCTTGCTGTCCCTGGTCCACCTGACTGTGCTGCTGCTCCAGTTTCAACTGTTCTGTCTTGTTATTATTCGACCATGCTGGTCATTTATGAACATTTGAACATCTTGGCCATGTTCTGTTATAATCTCCACCCGGCACAGCCAGAAGAGGACTGGCCACCCCACATAGCCTGGTTCCTCTCTAGGTTTTTTCCTAGGTTTTGGCCTTTCTAGGGAGTTTTTCCTAGCCACCATGCTTCTACACCTGCATTGCTTGCTGTTTGTGGTTTTAGGCTGGGTTTCTGTACAGCACTTTGAGATATCAGCTGATGTACGAAGGGCTATATAAATACATTTGATTTGATTTGATTTGTTAGATGTCATTAATAAGGACTGGGAAAAGAAAGTGAAGGAAAACTGTACTTACATTAGAACAATTGCAGATATGCTCCTACTAACTGCCACTCAAAATATAGCACAGAGAGGTCATCGAGACTCTGATGACTCTCACAACAAGGGTCATTTTTTGACAATCTTAGAAGAAATAGCAACATATGACCATCTCATAGAGAAAAGGATGAATGCATGTGGCAATGCTAAGTACACAAAGCCACCAAACTCCAGAACAAACTTCTTGAGGGCTGAGCTGAGATGGTACAAAGTAAAATAATAAGAGAAGTAAAAGAAAGTGAAGTTTTACGTGTAGAAAAAATAACAAATGGCTTTAGTTGTGAGGTACTATTATAACGGGACCATCCACAAAATCTTTTTACACTTTGTCAGCTGAAGCTTAAATGCAGCAGGTCTCACAAAATGTATAATTGATTGCCTTGAAAAACATGGTCTGGTCTACATGGCATGCTGTAATCTGAGGGACAGTCTTCCAGCAGTTCTGAGAGTGCTACAGGGTATCACACTTGAAAATAGTGGTGAAAGATCAGTGGAGGCAAGCGGCCTTCTTTCTCAGATAGATGTACATTTCATAGGGCTTTTGGTTACCTTTTGTAAAGTGCTTGGTGATGCCAAATGTCTTTCTGACTTGCTCCTATCAAGCTCTCTTGACCTAGCAAGGGCTGTGGATCTAATAGGTGCCCTTAGACACATTACAGGACTACAGAAGTGAGGGTTACTTTGGAGAACTGTCTAGCATATTTTGTTTTGTCGACATTTCGACTGTCTTGAAATGTTTTGTCCAACATTTAGCCTACTTTACTGCATAAAAAGGTTGGATGGAAACCTGCCTAATGTCGCAAAGACAGAAGGATCATCTACTCATTATCAATCATAAAATACTTAAGATTAGGCTACTTAAATTATCAACATTGTTCTCCCTAGTCTAGACACCTGTCCAGATGCAGTATACACAACATCACCAAAGGCATGCAGTCACCCCTTCAAATGAATGGATTTGGCTATTTCAACCACACCCATTGCTGACGTGTATAAAATCAACCACCATGCAATCTCCATAGACAAACATTGGCAGTATAATGGCCTTACTGAAGTGCTCAGTGACTTTCAACGTGGCACCGTCATAGGATGCCACTTTTCCAACAAGCCAGTTTGTCAAATGTCTGCCCTGCTAAAACTGCCCCGGTCAACTGTAACTGCTTTTATTCTGAATTGGAAACCTCCAGGAGCAACAACGGCTCATTGCGAAGTGGTAGGCCACACAGGCTCACAGAACGGGATCGCCGAGGCACGTAGAGCATAACAATTGTATGTCCTTGGTTGCAACACTCACTATCGAGTTCCAAACTACCTCTGGAAGCAACGTCAGCACAAGGGAGCTTCATGAAATGGGCTTCCATGGCCGATCAACTGCACATAAGCCTAAGATCACCATGTGCAATGCCAAGCGTTGGCTGGAGTGGTATAAAGTTAGCTGCCGTTGGACTCTGGAGTAGTGGAAACTGGTGGAGGAATAATGGTCTTGGGTTGTTTTTCATGGTTCAGCCTAGGCTTCTTAGTTCCAGTGAAGGGAAATTATAACGATACAGCAAACAATGGCATTCTAGACGATTCTGTGCTTCCAACTTTGTGGCAACAGTTAGCGAAGGTCCTTCCCTGTTTCAGCATGACAATTCCCTCGTGCAAGGTCCATACAGAAAAGTTCTGTAGAGATCGGTTTGGAAGAACTTGACTGGCCTGCACAAAGCCCTGACCTCAACCCCATCAAACCCCTTTGGGATGAACTGGAACGCTGTGAGCCAGGTCTAACTGCCCAACATCATTGCCCGACCTCACTAATGCTCGTCGCTGAATGGAAGCAAGTCCCTCCAGCAATATTCCAACATCTAGTGCAAAGCCTCCCCAGAAGAGTGGAGGCTGCTATTGTAGCAAATGGGGGCCCAACTCCATTTAAATGCCCATGGTTTTGAAATGATATGTTCAACGAGCAGGTGTCCACATACTTTTGGTAATGTAGTGTACTTTAAACTGAATGCCTAAATCTCATATATAAATTAAAATATAATATTCTGCCACAACAAATTTATCCCAATCTAATCCAAGTGGTAAAGCTGTGGAAATAAATTCTTGTTAGTTTGTGTATATGGCCTACTCTGTTTAAGACATGAATGAGGTGCAGCAGAGGCAGGATCAGATGGGATCCCTCCTACAGCCCTACCATCACCGCCACCACCTCACAAGTTGTAGCGTAAGCTCCTCAAACATCCCGCCTTCAAACTTCATCACGTAACCAACGTCAGTGCAACTCAGTGGGGAGGGAGGAAGCTGAAGTGGTATGACCCATGTGTAGACGGAGAATGACTCAGCACATGGAGAGCAGCCTCTTGAAGCACCTACACCACTTGTACACAAATGCTGCTGGTGACAACTACAGCTGGTAGTCAATGATCTGAGAGGGAATTTACAAATTACAGCAAATATTGGACTATATTCCCTCTTTCACATATGCTGTGGCTATTACATGACCATTTCTGATTTGTAACATTCTGCTTGGTTTGATACATGTAATTATATAAGACTGTACTTATAGTGTAACTGTAAAATGCTACCATGGATAACAATGCCACCTATTGGAATTCAAACCATTGGCTGCTGAGACCTCCGTTTCCTGGGGTTTAAAATGTTATAGGGTGCAGACAGAGCATCAAAAAGCATCTGTGATGTGCAATTATGCATGTAGTATGTACTTTCTATAATTCCATATGGACATTGCGATAAGGTTATCTGTGACAGGAATAGTATAGGCCAGCAGGAGGTTTGTGAGGTTAGACCTTTACTGAATTTACAAATGCAAAATGCAGATCTCAGACACCTACTGTCTCTAGTCTCTGGCACTTTGAATTAATTACCACTACCTAAGCTATACAATTTGACCAGTTAAATACTGTTGTTTCAGCTCTAAGCATTTCTCACAATTACAGGACAATTTCACAGTGAAAATAGATGAATCTGTAAAATGCATTGCATGTAATCTGTTCAATGCAGTATTTACATTTCCCATCTTAATGGTCAACCTGTATTAACCTAACGTCCTCGTCAGACTCATCCATCACCAGCTGGCAGACCTGAAATGTAACACAGGACAGATAGGGAGAGGAGTGAAAACAAACCCCCATAGTGCAGTGTTTCCAACCTGGTCACCCAGACTCTGACAGGCCGGCTACAACAACATGGCCTCTAATAGGCCTGGGTGACCTGGTCATTAGTGGCCGACTGCAGCCTAGTCGTCTTGATTGATATCCCTGTGGTACACTCCTTTTCTTCCCGTGCTACTGGGGACGTAAACCCTGACCATGGCTGCTGTAAATATGCGTGTGTTTATTTACTCAATACTTACATAACCAACGGGGGCTCAAACTCATCAGCAATTTCCTTCCAACTCTCCTCAAGACAACGAGGGCACCCAATATATTCCACGTGAACACAAGTCAAAATCAACAGGTTGCGTTTGATGATTTTTGTAGCTTTCGTTGATATTTTGAACCATAAGTCTCAAAACAATCTCTTTATTATTCAACACCAATGGTATTGTAAAACAAAACAAAAATCCCTGTGCAAACTGTGAATTGATTTAAGTACACCCTTCAATATAAATATGGCCTATATGCTTTCATAAACTAACCCCTTTACAGCAGTGATATCACAGCTTCTGAAAACGAAGCCCAGTGTGTTTGCCGAGATTTCAAATTAAAATGATCTGCACCCCATCATGTGACACCATTGAGGTGAAGACAGCAGACATTCTTTACCCTACTGTAACTCTGAGCCCTGTGTGGATTCAGCTGGAGTGTCTCTCCAGTGATAAGACAATAAATATTGCGCCATTGCAGCTTTGATAGACGCTGCCTGTTCTGCAATAGAAGGCAGAACAAAGGATACAAAAGAAACTAGTTTTTTTTTAAAGAAGCGGTGACAATCAAAGTATGACATGTGTCCGTCTACACTGAGGAGTACAGAGGGATACACCATTCCTCCACACAATAAATAAGCATTCACTAATCATGCACCCAAACGACAAACAGAGCCCCTAGTACAAACATATTCAATTGCATCAGGATAATGTGACAGGAAAGGAAGTGAAACTCCACTCAAGTACAGAGAATCTATACATATGAGCTAATACAGTATGTATTCTAAACAGTAACGGTTTCACTATCCTCCTCGAACCTGCTCGTCTATTCACATTGATTCAATTCTGTGCACTAATTGGAAAAGACAGTAATTTAAGAACTTTCTTTAAAAATGTGTTGTTTTTTGATTGACTAATTAGGGGAAGTTATGAGGCAGCTGCAATTCGAACCTTACAGGAAGCCTTAACGAAACCTGCGTGACTGGATAAAGTATGCATGGGGAGCTCTCAAACCTCAGGCAAGGAGTTACACACCAAGTACCTAGTTCATATTTCCAGCAACATAAAAAAAAGGCAGATTTTGACATCAAAAATAAATAAGACAATCTCATGGTTAACTCAAGTATGCAAACTCAACATGCAAGATCTCCCATACCAGAGTCCCTCCCAGTGCTGGTTCTCTGTTCATTGGATTCATTCAAAATCCAACTCAGTTTTAGAGTTTTTTGTCATTACCAGCTAACAAATGAAGGCCTGAACATAAAAGTGCAGGCATAGGGACTCCAGCTAGGGAAAGGAGCTGGTTTTGGCGTGAAAGCTGAAGTCTAGAGGGTGATAGGGAGTGAGGGGGATCCCAGACCCTCCTCTAACCACTCAACAGTAGAGGGGGTGCAGCGCTGCGTGGTACAGCTGTGGATACGTCGGAGTCGCAGCAAGTAGAGCAAGATGGAGAGGAAGACAACCAGGAAGCAGGCCAGAAACAAGTAGTGGTTGTTGACAAAGGAGAAGCTGTGACGCCAGTGGGCGTGGACTCCTTTGAGGGTCTCCTGCTGAATATCCCTTGGAAAGGAATGTAAAATAGTGCAAGTTTTCTCCATATCCTAATCAGCAAAAATATATTGGCGTATCACAGTGTTAAAGCATGATGAAGTGTGACAGCAAGTGTTCTCTTACCTTAAAGGTAGAAAGCGGGTTCTGTAAAGGATGGCTCCAAGAGTCCATTGCACCTCTTTATCATAAACTAAGAGGGCAGTCCTCAGGTTTTTGTAGTCTTTAGGGAAGGAGAAGCCTGAGTGGAATACCTCATACATCCAGGCTGATTTAAAACACTGGTACCTGCACACAAGACAAATGTTTACATGAATTCTCCCCGACAACTCTTTACTATTACTGGACTCAAGTCTTACTAAAGAGCCAGAGCTGGTGGTGGGTCTTACTTGAGTCTGTGAACATCAGCGTGAGATGCATATAAGCCTGAGTCAAATCGCTCTTTCAGAGATCTCCACTGGGTGGCGCAGTAACCCTGGAGATGAAGCACAATGTTGATTGTAAACACAGCCACCATCTTACTGCAATTAGCCTAAGCTATGGTGAAATACATGCATTTCCATGCAGTTAGGAGTGCCAACTACATTGCAGAAGTGCTGCTTTGCTGTGGTAAGACCTCACCTTGGCAGCAACAGAATACTTTGAGGAGTTAAAATCACCACCCATGCGCAACACATCCTCTGTGCAGTAGTAGAACTCAGAAAACCCATAGAACTGGCTGTTGGGGTAGTCGATGGGAGGCTGGTAGATGCCATTGAGGGAGGAGTGAGTCTCGTTGGTGCGGTTAAGGAAGGGCTGAAGCAGCTGTCTGCAGTGATCAAAATCCCCTGTGCCACGCAGGTAGAGTTTCTGTGTCGCTGGCCCCACCTCGTCCTGCAGGTCTGTGGGTAGACACGGGTCGAGCAGGGGGGACTCGGACGTTTCACCTACATGCAGACCCAGGAGCCTGGGCAAACCAACTAAAATGAGCTCTCCATAATGACAGCACTGTGCAATGTCAAACTAGTAAACTATCAGTATCATTAGCTATCATAGCATGTGTTAAAGGTTCTTACTTATTTTTAGTGAGAGTGTTCCTGACAATGCTCTCCTCATATCTTTGTCGAGCAGCATTGCCTCCAAAGCCCAGGAAGGTGGACACATACACCCGGTAGACATGCTCTGTCCGGTGGGCATCACAACCCAGGTTGAACTCCGCAAGTAAGTTCTTGGCCACTTCCTCCTATAAAAATCAAAACACTCAATATCAGCCTGGAAATTACATTATTTTATCTAGGACTGTCTATATATGTATAACAACCATTTACTTAAAGAAACTTTGATCAAGACAGTTCTATAAAGTTCAGCATTTAGAAAAAAACTGCAGGTGAATTACGTTCAGTGGAGAGCAAAAACTACAAGAG
Organism: Oncorhynchus gorbuscha; assembly: GCF_021184085.1. NCBI lineage: Eukaryota > Metazoa > Chordata > Actinopteri > Salmoniformes > Salmonidae > Oncorhynchus > Oncorhynchus gorbuscha. The sequence goes on from NC_060176.1 coordinate 57,009,582, forward strand.
TAAGAGCGCATGCAAATTGAAAACCAATCATTTTTGTGAACTGGCAAAAATAATTGCGCAGGACTGAAAAGCTGATGGACTTGGACTGCTTTAAATGAATGTATTATCATCTGGTCATGGATGTTTTGCACGATGGCTCTTAAGCATTATCTGTGATCTTAAAAGTAGACTCAGCGAAATGACATTGCCACGAGCAGCACGGTAGATATTGAGATGAGCAAGATGCAAAACTTTGCTTTCACACAGAAACCAGGTTTCCATTCAACCTTTTTATGCAAGTACAGTACATGTTGGATATTTTTTTTTTTAAGTCATAACAGGCCTGATGGAAACAGAACATTTGTCGGTAAACTTTCCAAATGTCGACAAGATAAAATAAGCTAGACAAGGTGGGAACTTTGTGTCGGAAAAATTATGTAAGAAATGTCGGCATTAACACTTACACAAATATTGATATTATAACCATCATATTGAAGTAAAGTCACCCAATAACATTTGTGGTCCTCCTACGACTCGTCGGGAAACCACGCAGTTTGTTAGGCTACAGATGAAACTTCACAGGGTGGTGAAAGTGCAAGGTGCTGAGCTTGATGCTCCTTTCCAATAAATATTGAGGATCTTATTCAGGTGATATGATCTATTTTGTCCATAATAATAGATATAATGTAGGTCCTACCCACACTGTATCTGCGAGCTGTTGTGGGCAAACTCGCTATATAATGCAACATTTTTTGAGAGAAAACCATTAGTAGAGTTAAATGTAATGGAAATCCATTTAACTAGTATTTATTTAACTGCAAAAAAAATTTTTGGGGTGTTTTATGTGCATTACGTCATCACACAGCCATTTATCCACAAGTCAATTTGATGGAATCTGGTGGGAAAATGCAATTTTAAAATATTTGCATGAAAATCTGTTGCCAGTTTGATGGAAAGCTAGCTAGACACAATATCTGCGCGTGTGTGCATGGGTTCGCTTCATGCCGTTACAGCATGGTAGCCAGAGGACCAAAAACAGCGAAGAAGTTGATTCTTGCACTTTAACGCTCTTAGCTGTTGCAGAAATTACCCCACTATGCGGTTTATTGTATGCGTCTATATCAAATTGCGGAGTCTACCTTTAGAGTTTGAACTAACACATTCTACTTTGAAGCAATGCAGCAGGCTTATCTTTAGAGCAGACCTCCAATAATCCACTCTGAATGGAGAGGACTTCATCCCCAGAGGACAAACATGATGTTTACAGGTTTAACCAGGGAATGAGTGGTGGGAAGAGAAAATGAGTGAGTGACAAATTAAAAGAGCACAAAAAAGGGAAATTGTTGTTGATAATAACCTGTTGTGGAGAAGCAAAGCTTACAGTTTTGGGCACTTCATATGCTATCTGAGTGGAGACACCCCCCATGTCCAGAACACCAGCGGTCCTTTTCCTCACCAGCGCCTCCTGCTGGTCACCTCCAGGTACCTGCACCTCTACAACTGCATCCCTCTCTATAGGAAGGATAGGTGAAGGAGCAACGGGTCCCATTGAAGAAAAATAATGAAAGACAAATAAAGTGGTGTCAGAGGTAAGTAAAATAAGGGAATTAAAGTATTCAGTGTGACGATATGCAGGTCTCTTAAGGAAATGTATTTAGATACTTACCACTAGCCACATGATTAAACCTTCCAAGGACAAAGTTGATTCCAATCCATGCATACACACCTGTCCAAAAACAAGGATAATTTATATATTCCAGCATTTCCACACATTTTCAACACAGATGGTGACATCTCAATGTTGAATGGCCAGTGTTTAGCTTGCCTGTTACTCTAAACAGGTTAGCTCACCTTCCTGCTTGCCAGAAATGACCTCCACATGGGAATCAGAAAAGAGGAAGTTGAAATGTACAGGGATATCGGTCCGTAGATCCTCCAGAAGTGCTTCCTGTTGACTGAAAAAGACAAAATAAGCCAATGTTAACATGGGAGGTCACAGCGGTAATAAAAAATAAACACTTGCAAGTTTCCATCTCAAGATGAGAAATACTAAGTTGGCGATTACCTGTCAGACAGCACCCTCATTCCAGCTGTGCACAGGATGTACAGAGGGGTCTCCTGGTGCTTGTGTTTGGGGATGTGCTGGGCAGCAAAGCTCAGCAGGGGGTGGATGTAATCACTGGCCTTCTCTGGTGTTTTTGCAAGCTCTGAGATGCCTACAAAAAAATAATAATAATATTAAGACCATGGCTCCGTCTTTATTGGGTGGAATGGATAAGTGCTTTAAACTAAGCCAATGTCTTCTAAACTCAGCAAAAAAAAGAAACATCCTTTTTCAGGACCCTGTCTTTCAAAGATAATTTGTAAAAATCCAAATAACTTCACAGATCGTCATTGTATAGGGTTTAAACACCGTTTCCCATGCTTGTTCAATGAACCATAAACAATTAAGGAACATGCACCTGTGGAACGGTTAACTTCTTGAGGGCCGGTGGTAATGCCCAAAGTAAGGGCCATTCCCCCCATAAATGTCAGAGAAATTGCAGGTGCCTTGTTGGAAGAGTGGGGTAACATCTCACAGCAAGAACTGGCAAATCTGGTGCAGTCCATGAGGAGATGCACTACAGTGCTTAATGCAGCTGGTGGCCACACCAGATACTGAGTGTTACTTTTGATTTTGACCCCCCCTCCCCTTTGTTCAGGGACACATTCAATTTCTGTTAGTCACATGTCTGTGGAACTTGATCAGTTTGTGTCTCAGTTGATGAATCTTATGTTCATACAAATATTTACACATGATAAATTTGCTGAAAATAAACGCAGTTGACAGTGAGATGACGTTTCTTTTTTTGCCGAGTTTACAAACCAGAGTGGAAATGTATACACATGTGGCTCTTCCCAGCAGCACACCAGTCATCAGCAACCAGGTATGTCTCACCTGGCTTGATCTTCATGACCACTGGTTTCCTGTGCTGGTCTCTCATCTGTCGTATGTCAAGCAGATCATGGGGATTACCATTGTGCTGGGGCCAACAATACACAAACACCCTGGAGCCACTGCTGCCGCAGTCTACCACCAAACCGTAGTTCAGGTTGGGATTGCTGGTGTCGGTGGCCTCCACATCTGTGACTCTCGCCAAGTGTCTGGTGATCAGAGGTGAATGAAAAGTTGACAATTGTAAGCCAAATTCAGCCAAACATTTTCTTGTCTTTACAGGAATATGTAATGGTATCTTCTAATGTGCCGCTACTAGTGACTCACCTATGGAAGTAGTTGTCCTTTCTGATCCAGATGTCCTGGCCCTTTCCTGTTACCAACAACAGGTAAAGCAGTCCTAGCAATCCCACCAGCAGACCAAATAAGAGTAGCTGCCTGAATGAAGGTAGCAGTAGACGAGGAAGAACCAGGGGTGACAGGCTGAAGTGCCAGGAGGCTGGGAGGCACGAGAAGCTGATCCTGTAAGGACAAGTGAGACCTTGGTATGTATGGTAAAATACAGTTTGACTAGTCTATGCAATAGCGGCATGCATGCTGACTACGGAATAATAATTAAAGGGTAACAATTCCTAGTCCTCTACTCAGTCGGTCGAGCCTACCTTCCCATGACGTGGACTGTCCTAGTTCACTGGATGAAAATCATTCAAAGGGGACACGAGTCTGGGATGTTGGCTTCAGAGCCTCACCATTTCTCCATCTGCTCATGGTCTTGATAAAATCAAATAAACACGTTAGCTACAAGCTGAGCATTAATTATTAATGATGACATCGATACCAACGCGTGTCAATACCAATGGTGACATTTGGCCACTAGCGCATCCATCGGCACAACTGCCACGTACTGCATTGCATAATAATGTAATGATACTGGTCCGATTTCAACTAGTTAGCTGGTTTAGTTAGCTAAGACAATACGTTAGCTGGCTATGAAGCGTTTCCTAGTCTATTGGATAAACAATATACCTGTTAGTTAGCTAACAAGCTTATTAAGCGGGCGAATGTTTGGATTCTGGCTAGCGAAACAAACAGATCACTGGTTAACCAACGACGATAGCCAGGGTATTGCTAGGCTACCGTTAGCCCCTGCCCTGTACTAGGAGTATGCTGTGCCCACGGTCCATCTAAAACCAAACTTAAAATGTACTTACTGTTGCGTTTAGAACGACTTCGTTGCATAACATTTACATTAGCTCGTTTGCTGCTGAATATTGTTACTAATACTATTGGGAGGATGCGCTAACAGCACCCTAACTAGCTAGTATTCAGTGCGCAGGTCAGGCAGATGTGACGTAGCTAGTAAAAGGTGCGGTACGAATGTTTTTAAATCATTGGCACTCCCTGGCGGCTTTCACTGGTATAGCCTGCTTGCTCAGGGTTGGGAAATTGGTAGCATCCTCTGATCCTTTTTGGAGGGGGACTCAGGCGGTGTCTTTGCTTACTGTTGCTTACTGAACTAGGACAGTCCACGTCATGGGAAGGCAGAGCCCTGCAAAATGAACTCCAGCAGGCCACAAATGTGCATGTGTCTGCTCAAACGGTCAGAAACAGACTCCATGAGGGTGGTATGAGGGCCCGACGTCCACAGCTGGGGGTTGTGCTTACAGCCCAACACCGTGCAGGACGTTTGGCATTTGCCAGAGAACACCAAGATTGGCAAATTCGCCATTGGGGCCCTGTGCTCTTCACAGATGAAAGCAGGTTCACACTGAGCACATGTGACAGAGTCTGGAGACGCCGTGGAGAACGTTCTTCTGCCTGCAACATCCTCCAGCATGACCGGTTTGGCGGTGGGTCAGTCATGGTGTGGGGTGTCATTTCTTTGGGGGGCTGCACAGCCCTCCATGTGCTCGCCAGAGGTAGCCTGACTGCCATTAGGTACCAAGATGAGATCCTCAGACCCCTTGTGAGACCATATGCTGGTGCGGTTTGCCCTGGGTTCCTCCTAATGCAAGACAATGTTAGACCTCATGTGGCTGGAGTGTGTCAGCAGTTCCTGCAAGAGGAAGGCATTGATGCTATGGACTGGCCCCCCCTTTCCCCAGACCTGAATCCAATTGAGCACATCTGGGACATCATGTCTCGCTCCATCCACCAACGCCACGTTGCACCACAGACTGTCCAGGAGTTGGCGGATGCTTTAGTCCAGGTCTGGAAGGAGGTCCCTCAAGAGACCATCCGCCACCTCATCAGGAGCATGCCCAGGCGTTGTAGGAAGGCCACACACACTACTGAGCCTCATTTTTACTTGTTTTAAGGACATTACATCAAAGTTGGATCAGCCTGTAGTGTGGTTTTCCACTTTAATTTTGAGTGTGACTCCAAATCCAGACCTCCATGGGTTGATAAATTTGATTTCCATTGATAATTTGTGTGATTTTGTTGTCAGCACATTCAACTATGTAAAGAAAAAAGTATTTAATAAGAATATTTCATTCATTCAGATCTAGGATGTGTTATTTTAGTGTTCGCTTTATTGTTTTGAGCAGTGTACATTTGCAAACATTTTCACTTTCACCTTATGGCTTATTGTGTGTAGATTGATGAGGGGGGGGGAAATCATTTAATACATTTTAGAATAAGGCTGTGATGTAACAAAATGTGGAAAACATCAAGGGGTCTGAATACTAAACCGAATGCACTGTATTTGGCATAGTTATTATCATACAACCCAACCTCATTACAGTCAATCTGAAATAGTGGCTTTATAATTTGGCATCATGATTGTTACCGATATCTTTATTAGAGTGAATGATAAATAAACTTCAAAAATGCCACTTATAAATACATTTTAAAAGGGTATGACAGTGATCAGAGACATCAATAAGCATGTTACAAAAGAAAGATCACACTATTTTTTTTTATCACTGTGCCCAAACACTGAGGGTCCTGGTAATATTGCAGTTGACTTCTTGTATTAGTGTTGTCACTGTGCAGACTCAGCCCTCTTCACTGGCTCAGTACAATCTTTTGGTTGAAGACCTAAGGGAGTGATGCATAAACAAAGGTTACTTCAGTAGCCTCTTTTGAGGTAGTATTTTAAAGATAAAGGAACGAGAGAGGCATACATGTATCTGCAAGTGTTAGACGGCTCAGCTCTTTGTCCAGTTCCTCATCTGTGATATTGAAGAGGCTTTGAGGGACTAAGGGCAAAGCACACAGCAGATCATCACAAAGGGAACCAGATTCCCTGACAGGTGAAAGAGGGTGTGACGGTACTTCAGGAAGTGTGGAAGGCCTTTCCAGAGTAGAGTTCTCCAATAAAGATCTCAGCTCATCCTCCAACTCGTCTGTGTCGGCATCTGCTAAACAAATATCAATAGGATAATTGATCATCACTCAGACCCTCTGGAAATTGGAAATGTAATTATGAAATTGTCTAAGTTAGGCACTACAACCAAGTAGATATTATACATGTGATAGGACATACTTGAGTTGAGCGCTCCACCAGCCAGAGTTTGGTTCATTTCATCCTGAGTGTCACACAACTGTAATACCAAACGGCAAGAAAATACATTTAGATTGATGTGGACATGCAACAACTAACAATTAGTGGTGGAGAAAGTACCAAATTGTCATACTTGAGTGCAAGTAAAAGATACCTTAAAAGAAAATGACTCAGTAAGTCACCCAATAAAATAAATACTACTAAATGTATTTAGTTTTAAAAATACTTAAGTATCAAAAGTAAAAAACAATTTAAAATCATTTTTATTAAGCAAACCAGACAGCACCACTTGTTTTTATGGATAGCCAGGGACACCCTCCAACACTCAGACATAATTTACCAATGAAGCATGCGTTTAGTGAGTCCGCCAGATTTGAGGCAGTAGGCATGACCAGGGGAAATGTATGGAGTAGTGAAGTAAGTTGTAGAAAATATAAATAGTGAAGTACAGATACCCCAAAACTACCTAAATAGTACTTTAAAGCATTTTTACACCACTGTCAATAACAGCAACTAAATGCAGTCCCAGTGAAGAAGAGTCTGACCTCTTGGATTTGATCCACAAGGCTCTCAGCTCCTTCTACAGTCCCATCCTTCAGAGAGAGTCGCAGGGCTGACACTCCAGCCTGATATGCCTGTATCACCTATAGAGGCAAGCAGAAAGAGGCATAGAGAACAGAATACCTTAGTTACTGCATGTAGAACTAAGAAGAGTGATGACAACAGCCACAAATTACTCACATTGCAAATTTAGTGCTTGCTCTGTTTTGGCTAGATTTTTGTTGTTGTTGAATACTCACCAGTTTGTCCGTCTCTGAGTTTGCTATCCTGTCCAAGATTCCCTTCACATTCTCCAGCTGGGCATTTAAGCCATCTGCTTTCCTCTCAACTCTCTTTCGGCTTCTCAAATACTTCAGGGCCTTAGGGAGAAAAATGTATTGAGGTTTACAAGACTGCATTTTTTAAATTTATTTTTTAAACATTTTATTTCACCTTTATTTAACCAGGTAGGCAAGTTGAGAACAAGTTCTCATTTACAATTGCGACCTGGCCAAGATAAAGCAAAGCAGTTCGACACATACAACAACACAGAGTTACACATGGAGTAAAACAAACATACAGTCAATAATACAGTAGAAAAATAAGTCTATATACAATGTGAGCAAGTAAGGTGAGAGAAGGGAGATAAAGGCAAAAAAAGGCCATGGTGGCGAAGTAAATACAATATAGCAAGTAAAATACTGAAATGGTTGATTTGCAGTGGAAGAATGTGCAAAGTAGAGAGAAATACTGGGGTGCAAAGGAGCAAAATAAATAAATAAATGAATACAGTAGGGAAAGAGGTAGTTGTTTGGCCTAAATTATAGATGGGCTATGTACAGGTGCAGTAATCTGTGAGCTGCTCTGATAGCTGGTGCTTAAAGATAGTGAGGGAGATAAGTGTTTCCAGTTTCAGAGATTTTTGTAGTTTGTTCCAGTCATTGGCAGCAGAGAACTGGAAGGAGAGGCAGCCAAAGGAAGAATTGGTTTTGAGGGTGACCAGAGAGATATACCTGCTGGAGCGCGTGCTACAGGTGGGTGCTGCTATGGTGACCAGCGAGCTGAGATAAGGGGGGACATTACCTAGCAGGGTCTTGTAGATGACCTGGAGTCAGTGGGTTTGGCGACGAGTATGAAGCGAGGACCAGCCAACGAGAGCGTACAGGTCGACAGTGGTGGGTAGTATATGGGGCTTTGGTGACAAAACGGATGGCACTGTGATAGACTGCATCCAATTTATTGAGTAGGGTATTGGAGGCTATTTTGTCAATTACATTGCCGAAGTTGAGGATCGGTAAGATGGTCAGTTTTACAAGGGTATTTTTGGCAGCATGAGTGAAGGATGCTTTGTTGCGAAATAGGAAGCCAATTCTAGATTTAACTTTGGATTAGAGATGTTTGATGTGAGTCTGGGAGGAGAGTTTACAGTCTAACCAGACACCTAGGTATTTGTAGTTGTCCACATATTCTAAGTCAGAGACATCCAGAGTAGTGATGTTGGACAGGCGGGCAAGGTGCAAGCAGCGATCGGTTGAAGAGCATGCATTTAGTTTTACTTGTATTCAAGAGCAATTGGAGGCCACGGAAGGAGAGTTGTATGGCATTGAAGCTCGCCTGGAGGGTTGTTAACAGTGTCCAAAGAAGGGCCAGAAGTATACAGAATGGTGTCGTCTGCATAGAGGTGGATCAGAGACTCACCAGCTGCAAGAGCGACATCATTGATGTATACAGAGAAGAGAGTCGGTCCAAGAATTGAACCTTGTGGCACCCCCATAGAGACTGCCAGAGGCCCGGACAACAGACCCTCCAATTTGGCACACTGAACTTTATCAGAGAAGTAGTTGGTGAACCAGGCGAGGCAATCATTTGAGAAACCAAGGCTGTCGAGTCTGCCGATGAGGATGTGGTGATTGACAGTCGAAAGCCTTGGCCAGGTCAATGAATACGGCTGCACAGTATTGTTTCTTATCGATGGCGGCTATGATATCGTTTAGGACCTTGAGCGTGGCTGAGGTGCACCCATGACCAGCTCTGAAACCAGATTGCATAGCGGAGAAGGTATGGTGGGATTCGAAATGGTTGGTAATCTGTTTGTTGACTTGGCTTTCGAAGACCTTAGAAAGGCAGGGTAGGATAGATATAGGTCTGTAGCAATTTGGGTCAAGAGTGTCCCCGCTTTGAAGAGGGGGATGACCGCAGCTGCTTTACAATCTTTAGGAATCTCAGACGACACAAAAGAGAGGTTGAACAGGCTAGTAATAGGGGTGGCAACAATTTCGGCAGATAATTTTAGAAAGAAAGGGTCCAGATTGTCTAGCCCGGCTGATTTGTAGGGGTCCAGATTTTGCAGCTCTTTCAGAACATCAGCTGACTGGATTTGGGAGAAGGAGAAATGGGGAAGGCTTGGGCGAGTTGCTGTGGGGGGTGCAGTGCTGTTGACCGGGGTAGGGGTAGCCAGGTGGAAAGCCTGACCAGCCGTAGAAAAATGCTTATTGAAATTCTCAATTATAGTGGATTTATTGGTGGTGACAGTGTTTCCTATCTTCCGTGTAGTGCGCAGCTGGGAGGTGTCCTTATTCTCCATGGACTTTACAGTGTCCCAGAACTGTTTTGAGTTTGTGTTGCAGGAAGCAAATTTCTGCTTGAAAAAGATAGCCATGGCCTTTCTAACTGCCTGTGTATATTGGTTTCTAGCTTCCCTGAAAAGTTGCATATCACAGGGGCGGTTCGATGCTAATGCAGAACGCCATAGGATGTTTTTGTGCTGGTTAAGGGCAGTCAGGTCTGGAGAGAACCAACCAACCATATCTGTTCCTGGTTCTAAATTTCTTGAATGGGGCATGCTTATTTAAGATGGTGAGGAAGGCATTTAAAAATAATAACCAGGCATCCTCTACTGACGGGATGAGATCAATATCCTTCCAGGATACCCCGGCCAGGTCGATTAGAAAGGCCTGCTCGCTGAAGTGTTTCAGGGAGCGTTTGACAGTGATGAGTGGAGGTTGTTTGACCGCTGACCCATTACGGATGCAGGCAATGATGCAGTGATCGCTGAGATCTTGGTTGAAAACAGCAGAGGTGTATTTAGAGGGCAAGTTGGTTAGGATGATATCTATGAGGGTGCCCGTGTTTACGGCTTTGGGGTGGTACCTGGTAGGTTCATTGATAATTTGTGTGAGATTGAGGGCATCAAGCTTAGATTGTAGGATGGCTGGTGTGTTAAGCATGTTCCAGTTTAGGTCGCCTAGCAGCACGAGCTCTGAAGATAGATGGGGGGGAAATCAGTTCACATATGGTGTCCAGAGCACAGCTGGGGGCAGAGGGTGGTATATAGCAGGCGGAAACGGTGAGAGACTTGTTTTTAGAGAGTTTTGTTTGAGTTTGGTGCAGGACAAAAAGTCAACACAGGATCAGAGGATTGTAAATCTACCTGAGATTTCTTCCCTTCGCGTAGCAACACCCTAGCTTCTTCTTTGCACCTACAAAAAGACAATACAGCACAAGCAGAAATCACAAAAAAAAAATTAAGACTGAAGATTAGAGACTGCACAAGACAACGCTAAGTGATGTGTCAGGGACGCACTTCTCTGCCTCTAGACCCAATGCCTCCACCCGCACTTCAAGCAGTCTCTCACTGCGCTGTAGCTGATAGATGCCTAGGTCCACATCATTGACTGAAGACACACGGTCCTGTCCTGGCTGAGAAAACTTAACAATCTGTGAAAACAAACAAAACATTGGCTCAATGCAACACATTGATACAGTGACATTATCCTCATAACAATGTGTGTGAAATCTCATGGATAATGGTCTGAGTTACTGCAGCCTACAATGTAGTCTAATAATATGCTCACTTCAATTAAGCATTCTCATATCCTCACCTTCTCGCCTTCATGCAGTGATACTGTGACCTGCTTCTCCCTCTGCAGCTGTAGCAGAGCCATACACAGGGTACTCTCATCAATACAGACATGGGACGACAGTGTCTGGAGCTCCTGGAAGGACAGGAGAGAGCAGTTGGCCACTGGGGAACTCCAGTAGACACCAAGCAATTCTGCTGCCTTTTCCTGAAGGAAACATACAGAAAATAAAAGGTTAGTGTTAAATGGATAAACCTGCTAGCCCCATGGTCATGTTTTGAATTAATTCAATTAAGTATACACACCTTTACCAGTTCAATGACAACAAACGACTCCTCCAAAGTAACCCCACTGCTACCCAGAAGAGTTGAAAATGTCCATTTTAAAGGCTTCACCAACAACAGGCCAAAACCCCAAGACACCCACCCACAGTCCACATTTGCTGCAAACTCTGACTCTCTTTGTATCTTGCCGCACCTGCCAGGAATACAGACAAATACAGTAAGGTAAGGATAGTGAGACTAGGTAGGTTATGTTTTTCTCACATTTTAGCAGATGGCATTGCATTGATATTTTACCTAGCCATGCACCGAATGACAGTACCCAAACCCAAAGGTACAAATCCTTTTCTCTGAAAAATCTTGTTCAACTCTTGCAAATTAAAACAGACGGTTCCGCGACTTCGGCAGATTTTAAGAATGAGTGATGTCCAGAAATCAATTTTACTGTCCCAATCTTTTGTGTTGACATCTCGGTTTTCTTTGAAGTCGGAGAATAGGAAAGTCATCCGTTCATCGTCCTCCCACTCAGGTGGCAACGTTACTTCAGTAGACATTTCTTCCCCAAGATTTGATGGAACAATTTCTGTTGAACAAAAGACAGAGATTGTGTGGAATGCATAGCTAGCTAGCAGGCAGAATAACAACAACGTCATCAGCTAACCAAGGCTATCAAGCTGAGCTCCGTAGTAAATTCAATCTCAGACATGTCCAATTACACTAGAGTAGTCTATGATATATTTTCACCATGATGAGCAAACAACTAACCAATGCCTGCTGTGTGCTCCACAACATGTTGTTTTGAAGTTAGCTTGTTGCTAGCAGCTAACTTCCTCAAACGTAAGATTTTAGTTTTTTCTGCGCATGTTCAAGATGGTCGGGATAACAAGGTTCACAGTCAGCAGCGATGGTTTTGTCTAGAAGTTAGACAGTTTATGTCAAAATATACTTTGCGTAGCAGCCTTCTATTAGCAGGTTAGGTGAAGTAACGTAGCAGGTTAAGAGAAGTGTGTTAGGGTTAGCTAAAATCCCCCCAAAAGTGTGTCAACAATTTAACATAAATTGTATCCCATCTAGACATGACCGGGTCAGAGCGGAGACGCAGGTCAGATTCTGAATACTGGATTGGCAATGGCGGGACCATTTTTTTATTTTTTGGGGTGGGGCTGGTAGAAATGGACAAACACAAAAATATGTATTTTATATATAATAGTTTTTGCCAGTCAGGGGGGGATGTGTGAAGGCAAAGCTTCTAACCAGCAAGGTGCAGCAGCTGCAATGTTGTGCTTTTTCTCAGAGTTGTAAAAGCAAGCAGATCAGAAACTGGCAGCTCTTTATTTGACTGATGTAGCCGGGAAGGTAACTGCTTTTTGACTTAACAAAAGAAAAACAAATATATCCCTTGTGCTGAGCAGGTAGTGCAACTGACATGTTTGACTTAAAAGAAGAAGGGAGAGAAAAATATTCCTAGTGCTAAGTTAGTAGTGTAACTGACATGTAATGTTAGCTAATGTTTCATCCCCTCTCCACTGAAGTTATGTCTGAAGACAATTAACTAGCTAACTAGTAGCTACCACAGCCAGTTCAGCTCTAGTCTCTTAACAGCTGCTGTGTGTTAGGAAATGTTTTGTAGCCTTTTTGTCCTGTAAATTAATTGGCTAGTGTTCGCCAGCTGATTTACCATTAGAGCTAGCCAAAAGTTGGCTAACGTTAGCTAGCTAGCCCACTAATTTTAGGTATTATTTTTGTCTCAATCACACTAGATCTGAATTAAACGATGAAACCAGCGGGCAAACGATTGAAGACCTATATTCTGACGTTTTTTGACAGCGCAATGTGAGTTTTTATTAGAGTCAGTAGGTATAGCAATGTAATGTTATTGATCTGTCAGTTTCCCTAGCTAACTCTCAACTTTTCACACTGACACGGTATAAACAGCTCAACAGACTACACTGTCATGGTGTACAGTCAGTACACAACACAATGATGATGATGAATGGACTTTTAAAATTTAACCTTTTATTTAACTAAGTCCGTTAAGAACAAATTCTTATTTTACAATGACTGCCAAACCCTCCCCTAACCCGGACAACACTGGGCCAATTGTGCGCCGCCCTATGGGACTCCCGATCACGGCTGGTTGTGATACAGCCCGGGATAGAACCAGGGTCTGTAGTGAAGCCTCTAGCACTGAGCTGCCGGGCCTTAGACATATGCGCCACTCGTGAGCAAAGGTATGTTAGAATGCCCAGTCATGTTCATATAATCTTAGACAAATTACTGCAGTGCCCACAAACTGTTAGGGCCTACATAAATCTGTCCCAACAGCAGAGTTTTTTTTCAGCACCATGGAGTGAATTCTTACCACAGCTACACCTGGCTATCTGCGGAGCCTTGCCTGGTAGCGAAACAGTTAATTCAGCTTCATTTACTGCCTTTAAAAAAAACCTAGCTGATATGGATGACTTGCTTAAACAAATGTGGTTTCTACTGACAATAACAATTTCGATTAAGACATTAATGAGCGAGCTAGGACAGACGTAGTCAATAACTATTTGTTCAGCTCTTTTGAAATTTCTCTAAAACAGGCTATAGGCTACATGTGCACCACCAAGTCAAAACAGTAGGCTAAGTTAAGAGGGGGAAAGGGACCAAATTATTAGGGTGATGCACATGGGCTACTAAAAGCTTACTACACAACATACACTCAGTGGTCCTTCTGTAGCTCAGTTGGTAGAGCATGGCGCTTGTAACGCCAGGGTAGTGGGTTCGATCCCCGGGACCACCCATACGTAGAATGTATGCACACATGCCTGTAAGTCGCTTTGGATAAAAGCGTCTGCTAAATGGCATATATTATTATTATATATTATTACTTTCTTAACCACAGTATACATATCTCCCTGGCATTTTACATCATTATGTAGTAGCATACAATACATTTTTAGACTCCCCTTGTTGTGCTGTGCTCACTTGAACAGAAAAGTGGCGCAACAGTCCTTTTGTGGGCAAACTTTGTCATCAAACTTTGTTATCAAAGTCAGCCATTCTCTGTATTTATGGTACTTTCAAGACAACTGGGAACTCTGGGGAAAAAGCAAGGTCAAATCATGACGTTTAGTGATCTTCAGAACAGAGCTCTAGAAAGAGGCCAGACTTCCTCAACATGGAATTCCAAGTTGGATGACCGTTCAAAGCTTATTTTCCCAGTCGGAGCTCTTTTAATTCAGAGTTCAGTTGACAGCATAGCTAATATATTCAACCTTTTCTAGGCCCATGGTGTTGTATGTGAATGTTTATCCTTTTAATCTTGAAAAAGAGACCCTTAAACGGAGATTTGGACCATACACCCACTCCACTCAATAGCAGGCTAGTGATTGCTTTGCAACACTTGCAGTTAGCCACTGATTCCTTACAAACCACACATTGTTGAATTTGCAATTTCCAACTTGTTGTGTAATGTTTTATGTTCAATGGCCGATGAACACCGACACACTTTATCTATAATATCTCTTCATATGACAATGATTGAAAAGGATTTGCTTGTTGTCTTGTAAGTCGCTCTGGATAAGAGCGTCTGCTAAATGACTTAAATGTAATGAATGATGTAAATGTCTTGATTCATGACGATGACTGCTTGTCTAGCTTGCTAGCTAAGATTTTGAACGTATGATGTTGACATGATCAGTCCAATCAAAGCTACGGTAGATATAAACGGGATTTAACTTAATTTTATCTGTGGCCAATGACCTTGAGCCTTCTTGGATGGGAGCTTCTAATGTAAATCACACAAGGGGCTTGAATGTTTTAGCTCTCCCCATAGATTTTGCTGTGACTTAGTGTCCCCATGAGTGACAGAACACTGAGCCAATCACGGTGCAACTAGAGAACATTACCAACCCCTATGCTCCGTATTTTCTGCAGGCTGCCACAAAACCACAGAAAGCACTGCGCTAGGCTGAACCACCTGCATTTTGGAGCTGCCTTACTCAAGAAGCAAAAAAGAGACCATGTTTGTGTGAGGATTTATGAATTCAATGATAATTTGTTTTCAAACTAAAATGTGACATGTATTAATGCCAAATTGACATGCAATTCTTTTTTTAATGTTATATATATATATAGTGGGGCAAAAAAGTATTTAGTCAGCCACCAATTGTGCAAGTTCTCCCACTTAAAAAGATGAAAGAGGCCTGTAATTTTCATCATAGGTACACTTCAACTATGACTGACAAAAAGAGGGAAAAAAATCCAGAAAATCACATTGTAGGATTTATAATGAATTTATTTGCAAAGTATGGTGGAAAATAAGTATTTGGTCACCTACAAACAAGCAAGATTTCTGGCTAAATTTCATTTCCATTGATAGTTTTTGTGTGATTTTGTTGTCAGCACATTCAACTATGTAAAGAAAAAAGTATTTCATAAGAATATTTAATTTATTCAGATCTAGGATGTGTTATTTTAGTGTTCCCTTTATTTTTTTGAGCAGTATATATATATATATATATATATATATATATATATATATATATATATATACACACACAGTGCATTCAGAAAGTATTCAGACCCATTCACTTTTTCCATATTTTGTTACATTACAGCCATATTCTAAAATGGATTAAATAATTTCCCCCCCTCATCGACATACAAAACCTATAATGACAAAGCAAAATCACATTTTTGCAAATGTTATGAAATATCACATTTACATAAGTATTCCGATCTTTTACTCAGTACTTTGTTGAAGCACCTTTGACAGCGATTACAATCTCAAGTCTTCTTGGGCATGACGCTACAAGCTTGGCACACCTGTATGTGGGGAGTTTCTCCCATTCTTCTCTGTAGATCCATCCATGGGGAGCGTCGCTGCACAGCATTTTTCAGCTTTCTCCAGAGATGTTAGATCGGGTTCAAGTCCAGGCTCTGGCTGGGCCACTCAAGGACATTCAGAGACTTGTCCCGAAGCCACTCCTGTGTTGTCTTGGCTATGTGCTGAGGGCCATTCTCCTGTTGGAAGGTGAACCTTTGGCCCAGTCTGAGGTCCTGAGCGCTCTGGAGCAGGTTTTCATCAAGGATCTCTGTACTTTGTTCCGCTCATCTTTCCCTTAATCCTGACTAGTCTCCCAGTCCCTGCCGCTGAAAAACATCCCCACAGCATGATGCTGCCACCACCATGCTTTACCGTAGGGATGGTGCTTCACATGGTCTGAAAGTCCTTTAGGTGCCTTTTGGCAAACTCGAAGCAGGCTGTCATGTGCCTTTAACTGAGAAGTGGCTTCCGTCCGGTCGCTCTACCATAAAGGCCTGATTGGTGGAGTGCTGCAGAGAAGGTTGTCCTTCTGGAAGGTTCTCCCATCTCCACAGAGGAACTCTGGAGCTCTATCAGAGTGACCTTCAGGTTCTTGGTCACCTCCCTGACAAAGGCCCTTCTACCCCAATTGCTCAGTTTGGCCAGTTCTAGGAAGAGTCTTAGTGGTTCCAAACTTCTTCCATTTAAGAATGATGGAGGCCACTGTGTTCTTGGGGACACAATCCTGTCTCGGAGTTCTACAGACAATTCCTTTGACCCCATAGCTTAGTTTTTGTTATGACTGTCAACTGTGGGACCTTATATAGCAAGTTTGTGCCTTTCCAAGTCATTTCCAATCAATTGAATTTACCACAGGTGAACTCATATCAAGTTGTAGAAACATCTCAATTTCAAGTCTCATAGCAAAGGGTCTGAATACTTATGTAAATAAGGTATTTCTATTTTTTTATTTGGAAAAATGGAAAACCTATATTCACTTGGTCATTATGTGGTATTGTGTGTAGATTGATGAGGAAAACAATTAATTGTATACATTTTAGTATAGGGCTGTAAAGTCAGAAAAGGTTGAAAACGTCAAGGGGTCTGAATGCTTTCTGAATGCACAGGTGGGGCTCTGCCTGTATCAAGGCACAAGGCGAGACCCAGATGCAGACACAGGAGGCAGATGGCTGGAGTCTTGCAATGTTTATTAATCCAAAAGGGGTAGGCAAGAGACTGGTCGTGTACAGGCGTCCTACCTGGGTGCATACCTGGCTGACCGGGGTGTCGGCGGTGGAAATCGGTGAAGAGGGCCTGGTCCAAGATGTCTTTAGCAGGAACCCAGCACCTCTCCTCCGGGCCATAACCCTCCCAGTCAACCAGGTGCTAGAACCCCCTGCCTCTTGGTCGAACTCTCAGGAGGCATTTCACCGTATATGCTGGATAGCCATCGATTACCCGTGGGGAGGGATGGGCTTGGAAACAGAAGTCAAAGGATAGTGAGACACGGGCTTAATTCTGGACACATGGAAAGTAGGGTGGGTACGGGGTAACACAAGACGGACTTCAGTGGAACTAAGGACTCTAGAGATGGGAAAAGGACCAATGAAATGTGGAGGTAGCTTGCGGGAATCTGGATGACAGGCTGGCCGACGACCCAATAAGAGCGCATAATGACTTCCAGAACTGAGACGAGAACTGAGGACCCCGATCAGAGACCATGTCTACTGGGAGTCCATGGAGACGTAAGACACACTGCACCATTAGCTGGGCTGTCTCCTTGGCAGAGGGTAGTTTGGGGAGAGGGATGAAATGGGTGGCCTTGGAGAACCAATCGACTACCATCAGAATGACAGAATTGCCATCAGACGGCGTGAGCCCAGTGACAAAGTCCAGAGATCTGAGACCAGGGACGATGAGGGACCGGTAGTGGCTGAAGGAGGCCAGAAGGAGCTTGCCGTGGAGTCTTGTTCTGAGCACACACTGTGCATGATGAAGGCAGAGACGTCAGGAACCATTGTGAGCCACCAGAAACAATGTTGGAGGAAGGCTAGTGTACGACGGGACCCAGGTCAGGGAGGAAGGAGCCCATTCCAGGACCTGTGACCGGACTGGGTTAGGGACAAACAGTCGGTTAGCCGGGCCCTTCAGGTCCAGGCTGGGAGCATTGCACCTCGCGAAACAGGTTCTCAATACCACAATCCACATTGGCAGCAAGGCATGAGGTAGGGAGAATGGTTTCAGAGGTCGAGGGTGTGGCAGAGAAACTGTATAGGTGGGAGAGAGCATCAGGCTTCACATTTTTTTGACCCTGGGCAGTAGGAAATGGTGAAGTTGAATCTGGTAAACAAGAGGGCTCACTTTGCCTGCCCGGACTTGAGTCTCTTGACTGTACGGAGACATTCCACGTTTTTATGGTTGGTCCAGACCAAGAATGGCTGTTCTGCTTCTTCCAGACAGTGCCTCCACTCTGCGAACACCATCTTAACTGCCAGGAGTTTTCTGTTGCCTACATCGTAGTTCCTCTCTGCAGGATTGAGACGATGGGACAGGAAGGCACAGGAATAAAGATTTTGGTCTGGACAGATCGCTGGGACAGGGTGGCCCCCACTCCAATATCCGAAGCATCAACTTCCACCACAAATTGATACGAGGGGTCCGGATGGATGCTGTTGTGAACTGATGCTTCAGGTCCACAAAGGCTTTGTCGACGTTGGACGTTGGTTGAGGCCAATCCACCACTGCTTTCACCTTTCCAGGATCCATCTGAACATTGTCCTCAGCAATGACATATCCCAGAAAGGTGATAGAAGAGCGGTGGAACTCACACTTCTCGGCTTTCACAAACAATTCCTTCTCCAGGAGGCGCTAATGGACCTGTCTGACATGAAGTACATGTACTTGGGCAGATTGGGAAAAAACAGGATGTCGTCAAGGTAAACGAACACAAAACAGTTTAGCATGTCCTGGAGCACATATTTGAGGGAAATAAGCGACACCTGGAGGGGGTGATAACCCGCCTCAGTGGACTAATCCATTGAGGAGGATGCAGGGATGCCACTGTCCAAGAATATAGGGATTGTGGCTCAGATGCACAAGGCACATGTCTCTCCAAAAATCTCCCACCATTTCGTGGGTATTCATTGTTTCATATCTTAATTGTGTGCATTGTTTGCTGTGTCTCAATTCCCCATTACATAGCCTACATTTACCTTTCATTTCCATAATTTCTAATCTGCAATGTTTGTTTAGTTATGGTAATTTCTGTTAATGCATTCAATATATTATTACTATTATTGTTATTACAGTCATTTACTGTTTGTTCTCATTGTCGGAGTGGACATGGCGCCGACAGAGGTGGCGCCAACAGAGACGTTCTCCTCGCTTCATATTCTTAGGAAACTATGCAGTATTTTGTTTTTATGCATTATTTCTTACATTTCTACCCCAGGAATTCTTCAGTCTTATTACATAGAGCCGGGAAGAACTATTGGATATAAGAGCAACGTCAACTTACTAACCAGGAATACGACTTTCCCAAAGCTGATCCTCTGTTTGGACCACCACCAAGGACAATGGATCGGATCCCAGTAGGCGACCCAAAACAACGACGCCGCAGAAGGGGCAAACAGAGCGGTCTTCTGGTTAGGCTCCGTAGGCGGGCTCACCGCTCCCGAGTATACTACTTACCAATGTCCAGTCTCTTGACGACAAGGTAGATGAAAATCGAGCAAGGGTTGCCTTCCAGAGAGACATCAGAGAATGTAACATTCTCTGTTTCACTGAAACATGGCTCACTCCGGATATGTTATCAGAGTCAGTACAGCCACCCGGTTTGTTCACGCATCGCGCCCACAGAAACAAACATCTCTCTGGTAAGAAGAAGGACAGGGGTGTATGCCTTATGATTAACGAGTAGTGGTGTGATCATAACAACATACAGGAACTCAAGTCCTTTTGTTCACCTGACCTAGAATTCCATACAATCAAATACTGATCGCATAATCTACCTCTTAGATTATAATCACAGCCGTGTATAACCCCCCCCCCCAAGCAAACACCTCGAATGCCCTGAAAGAACTTCATTGGACTCTATGTAAACTGGAATCACGGATTCCGACGCTCTGAGGACACGGCTAGGGTTGTCGTCTGGGCCGGCAGCCTGGCGATGGTTAACACTTTTAAATGTTGTACTCCCGTTGGCTGCAGTGAAGGAGAGCTCGCAGGTTTTGGTAGCGGGCCTTGTCGGTGGCACTGTATTGTCCTCAAAGCGAGCAAAGAAGTTGTTTAGTTTGTCTGGGAGCAAGACATCATGGTCTGCGACGGGGCTGGTTTTCTTTTTGTAGTATTCAGGTCAGTCTGGCTACAGTGAAACAAGTGATTTTAAGGAAATATTTTTATAATGTTCAAGACTTCTGGAATTGGAAAGTTCTGCAGGAGAACTAGGCACCACCGTCACCTAATTTGCTGCATGTTTTCCTTTGAAAAGTAAAATCAAACAATCGGATGGGGATCCCAAAAAACATATCCACTAGTGATGAGAATTTCATAATTTATACATACCCCAGTGAAATCACACTGTGCTTCCATTGCAATGTACAGAGCGTACTGTAAGTTATGATAACAATAATAATAAAAGTAAATAATACCCCCCCCCCCGCAGGAATATATTTCAGGATGTAGACAACAAGACAACACCCCCCCCCCCCCACCTGCCCCCAAGAAGTCACAGCATGTCACATCAGCATCCAGCTCTGCAGGAGGTTGGTGTATTAATTATGTATGTAGTGTAAAAACTGTATGAAATAGGACACAAAAAGTGTCAAGAATAATAAAGAAGAAAAAGTATGAACAATAACAATAGTGTGCTTTGCAGGCTGCAAACACAGAAATAATAATAACTTTTCATGTGTTATAACAGAAAATAGGACTACTATACTGAATAGCCAGCATCTTACCATCAAAACAAACACCCAACAGTTGTTTCAGAAACATTGCTTTGGTAGGCCCTGTGGTGTAAACAAGGCACAATTTTTAATAAAAGAATGACAATCAAATGGTACAGTTCAGTGGAACCATTTCTCACCAATGCACTCACATGCCAAAATGTTTTCCTTGGACACTGTTTCAAAGCAATGTGTATGCTTTCTTTGTAAATGTGTTTTGAATTTTTTCTTATTTAACTTCAGTTTGCAGTGTGGACAAGTTACAATTACTTTTCTTGACTTGCCATGTATGTTGGGACCAGGTGATTTCATTATGGTATATACTGTGTAGACTTATAATGTGTGACTAAGGGAATGGCATCAATGATACACATTTAGAGCCAGCCAAACACAACGAGTCATACATTGAATAAACACAGAAAATCAATCATCAAATCGATAACATATCTGTACATGTAAACCTAGGCTTACTGCTCAAGTAGGCAAATATGTCCAAATAAGATTCCCTCATTGTGAGCAATTGGACAGCTCACGTGCAAATGGGTGCTAATTAACGCTATGCTTACATCTGTGCGGTAGTTGGTCATATAAAAACATTTACTTCCATGGTTTCCTCACTTACTTCCATGGTTTATATTTTTATCCATGTAGGTCAGGTTCGATTAAGATTTGCTTTCTTTGACATTGATACCTTCAACGTTTGCCTCAACTTGGGAGACCTTTAAGGAGACAGGAAGGGTTAAATGCGTTTGACTCCGCCCACATTGAGTCCGGCCCCGAACTGCACACCTCAGTCAGGGGCTTCTCAGATCATTTGTACATGTAAGTAGGGGTGAAGTGACTATGCATATATAATAAACAGAAAGTAGTGTCGTGGAAATATTGGTTCAATAATATCTCTCAGATGCCGGAGCCTGTGAATTCAAATAGATTTTATTACAAAGTAACAAGCCGAGTTGGTCCATGGAGCAACTGCTGGACTCAGTCTCAGTCCACTCCTTTTATACAGTTTCATGCTTATACAAGTGTCATAGTCCCTCCACTTTATGCTAATTACCATATCCCCTCGGATTTACTCCACCATTGTTTCCAAATCTAAGTTCTTTCCTCTAGGCAGGGTTTCCTCTCCCCTCTTGTTTCTTGGATCAATTATATTGGTGGCTCGCCTGTACATTATTTCCAGAAAATAATAAGTACAGATTACTATAGGCAATTATAAAATTGCTACATGCCATTAGCAGGCTATAATGTTACGACAGGCCATTATAGGATTAAGTACAGGTAACTATAGGCCATTACAGAATTATACAGTTGAAGTCTGAAGTTTACATACACCTTTGCCAAATACATTTAAACTCAGTTTTTCACGATTCCTGACATTTAATCCTAGTAGAAATTCCATGTCTTAGGTCAGTTAGGATCACCACTTTATTTTAAGAATGTGAAATGTCAGAATAATAGCAGAGAGAAGGATTTATTTCAGCTTTTATTTCTTTCACCACATTCCCAGTGGGTCAGAAGTTTACATACACTCAATTAGTATTTGGTAGTATTGCCTTTAAATAGTTTAACTTGGGTCAAACGTTTCGGGTAGCCTTCCACAAGCTTCCCACAATATGTTGGGTGAATTTTGGCCCATTCCTCCTGAAAGAGCTGGTGTATCCGAGTCAGGTTTGTAGGCCTCCTTGCTCGTACACTCTTTTTCAGGTCTGCCAACAAATATGCTATAGGATTGAGGTCAGGGCTTTGTAATGGCCACTCCAATACCTTGACTTTGTTGTCCTTAAGCCATTTTGCCACAACTTTGGAAGAATGCTTGGTGTCATTGTCCATTTGGAAGATCCATTTGCAACCAAGCTTTAACTTCCTGACTGATGTCTTGAGATGTTGCTTAAACATATCGCCATCTATTTTGTGAAGTGCACCAGTCCCTCGTATAGCATTACACTGGACCCTGATCTCTCTTTTGAAGAAAGACAATTTCAAGGACAGCTTTTTTCCATCTACGTAAAAATCAGAAACTTTCTGTCCAAAAATTATGCAGAAAAATTAATCCATGCTTTTGTCACTTCTAGGTTAGACTACTGCAATGCTCTACTTTCTCGCTACCCGGATAAAGCACTAAATAAACTTCAGTTCGTGCTAAATAAGGCTGCTAGAATCCTGACTAGAACCCAAAAATGTGATCATATTACTCCAGTGCTAGCCTCCCTACACTGGCTTCCTGTCAAGGCAAGGGCTGATTTCAAGTTTTTACTGCTAACCTACAAAGCATTACATGGGCTTGCTCCTACCTATCTCTCTGATTCGGTCCTGCCGTACATACCTACACGTACGCTACGGTCACAAGACGCAGGCCTCCTAATTGCCCCTAGAATTTCTAAGCAAACAGCTGGAGGCAGGGCTTTCTCCTATAGAGCTCCATTTTTATGGAATGGTCTGCCTACCCATGTAAGAGACGCAAACTCGGTCTCAACCTTTAAGTCTTTACTGAAGACTCATCTCTTCAGTGGGTCATATGATTGAATGTAGTCTGGCCCAGGAGTGGGAAGGTGAACGGAAAGGCTCTGGAGCAACGAACCGCCCTTGCTGTCTCTGCCTGGCTGATTCCTCTATTTCCACTGGGATTCTCTGCCTCTAACCCTATTACAGGGGCTGAGTCACTGGCTTACTGGGGCTCTTTCATACCGTCCCTAGGAGGGGTGCGTCACTTGAGTGGGTTGAGTCACTGATGTGATCTTCCTGTCTGGGTTGGCGCCCCCCTTGGGTTGTGCCGTGGCGGAGATCTTTGTGGGCTATACTCGGCCTTGTCTCAGGATGGTAAGTTGGTGGTTGAAGATATCCCTCTAGTGGTGTGGGGGCTGTGCTTTGGCAAAGTGGGTGGCATTATATCCTTCCTGTTTGGCCCTGTCTGGGGGTGTCCTCGGATGGGGCCACAGTGTCTCCTGACCCCTCCTGTCTCAGCCTCCAGTATTTATGCTGCAGTAGTTTATGTGTCGGGGGGCTAGGGTCAGTTTGTTATATCTGGAGTACTTCTCCTGTCCTATTCGGTGTCCTGTGTGAATTTAAGTGTGCTCTCTCTAATTCTCTCTTTCTCTCTTTCTTTCTCTCTCTCGGAGGACCTGAGCCCTAGGACCATGCCTCAGGACTACCTGACATGATGACTCCTTGCTGTCCCCAGTCCACCTGGCCGTGCTGCTGCTCCAGTTTCAACTGTTCTGCCTTATTATTATTTGACCATGCTGGTCATTTATAAACATGTGAACATCTTGGCCATGTTCTGTTATAATCTCCACCCGGCACAGCCAGAAGAGGACTGGCCACCCCACATAGCCTGGTTCCTCTCTAGGTTTCGGCCTTTCTAGGGAGTTTTTCCTTGCCACCGTGCTTCTACACCTGCATTGCTTGCTGTTTGGGGTTTTAGGCTGGGTTTCTGTACAGCACTTTGAGATATCAGCTGATGTACGAAGGGCTATATAAATGGATTTGATTTGTAGCAAAGCACCCCACAAACATGATGCTGCCACCCCCGTGCTTCACAGTTGGGATGGTGTTCTTCGGCTTACGAGCATCCCCCCCTTTTCCTCCAGACATAACAATGGTCATTATGGCCAAACAGTTCTATTTTTGTTTCATCAGACCAGAGGACATTTCTTTAAAAAGTACGATCTTTGTCCCCGTGTGCAGTTGAAAACTGTAGTCTGGCTTTTTTATGGCAGTTTTGGAGCAGTGGCTTCTTCCTTGCTGAGCGACCTTTCAGGTTATGCCCTATTTGTTGGTGATGTGGAGACCAAGGAACTTGAAACTCTCGACCCTCTCCACTACAGCCCCATCGATGAGAATGGAGGCATGCTCAGCCCTCCTTTTCCTGTAGTCCACGATCAGCTCCTTTATCTTGCTGACGTTGAAGGAGAGATTGTTGTCCTGGCATCACATTGCCATGTCTCTTATCTCCTCCCTATAGGCTGTCTCATTGTTGTGTCGTCAGCAAACTTAATGATGGTGTTGGAGTCGTGCTTGGCCACGCAGTCATAGGTAAACAAGGAGCACAGGAGGGGACTAAGCACGCACCCCTGAGGGGCCCCCGTGTTGAGGATCAACGTGGCAGATGCGTTGTTGCCTACCTTTACCATCTGGGGGTGGCCCTTCAGGAAGTCCAGGATCCAGTTGCAGAGGGATGTGTTTAGTCCTAGAGTCCTTAGCTTAGTGATGAGCTTTGTGGGCACTATGGTGTGGAACGCTGAGCTGTAGTCAATGAACAGCATTCTTACATTGATGTTCCCTTTGTCAAGGTGGAAAGGGCAGTGTGGAGTGTGATTACATCATCTGCGGATCTGTTGGGGCAGTATGCCAATTGGATTGAGTCTAGTGTTTCCGGGATAATGTTGTTGTGTAATATGTACGGTACCTCAGTAAAATCCTTGGAATTGTTGCATTTATATTTTTGTTCAGTATATGTTATTTATCTCTATTGAATAAAAAAACTGAAAATTCTGGAGTCCTATTTTGATAGTGAAATATAGCAACTATAGTAAAAATTAATGACAATCGCTGGATGATGTTGCACATCAACATATCTTGCATTGGACGTGTTAATTGAAACCACTTGTTACTTGAATATCTTTTTTTATTATACTTCTTTAATAAAGCACTCTGTATGACTTTATAAGATCATTACTCATGCTTTGGTCCATCCAACCAAATTATGGGCTGGTGCTACCAACTGTAAAAGTTAGTGACACCAGGGGAAAATGTTACTCTGGAGCCCTGTATACTAATGAACACTTATGTTGTTGATTCAGGGTAACACGTATGACAGGCACCAGTTTACCACTGTAGCCATACAAATAGCATTTTAAACATATAGGAGCATGGAGTTGTTCCATGTCATTTCAGCAAGCCATGACACCCACCATCTCAGATTGTTTTGCAATTGTTTCTGTAGTTACAAACAAGATTGGCATTCCTGAAACATAATTTTGTTGAAATTAAAATGTATTCCAGAGATTGATTACACCCAATTTAGCCTTTTTTTAATTTATAGGATTCAGATCATATTCAATAAATTTAGTACCAAATATCCGATTTGGACCAATCCTTTTCCTACCAATGAGTAAGACATGAGGAATACATTTTTTTTGTCAAATGCCAATAAGCTCCCTGCACAACTCATTCCATTCCATTCCAACAACCAGTATACAGTTTCAGTTCTCTGTTTGACAAGTAGTATGAAGCTGCGACTTGGAGTATTGCTTCTCCATACGATGTAATTTATATTTAGAGATCCATCCCCAATTTTTTTTAAACTTTGTGGCATTTACGGGGACTCGTGACTCATTCAGGGGGTCTGAGACACCCCTGCCCCCCCCCGTAATTCAGACTCTGCTCACACTATACCCCCTTCTATGGTGGTAAGTGTCAAATACAGTAGTGAACCATACAATCACAACACTCATAATATCCTACTAACAATGTGTATATACCGGTATAGGCTATTCGAAGAATAATGTTGAAACAAGTTATTTTATTTTTGACATAAATGTGACTAATGCTGGAGAACTTTGTTCTAAAGCGATGTCCACACCAATTGGATGTAGTGACCATATAGTAGCTATATCCAGAAAAAGTCAGGGTTCCAAAGGCTGGACTTAAAATAGTGTAGGCCAATAAGAGAACATACAAATCGTTCTGTAGTGATTCTTATGAAGATATTTTTTATTTCATTTTTTAATTTCACCTTTATTTATACAGGTAAGTCAATTAAGAACAAATTCTTATTTACAATGTCCTGTAATGTGCAGCATCCAGGCGCTGCACTTGATGCATTCTTCCAGTTATCAATAAGCATGCACCAAAACCACAAGCATTGTATTTGGTACAAATAATTCCATAAGTATTGGCCTCAGCTGAGTATGATAATGATTAATGTGGCTGTTGAGCAAGTAGAGGAGACTAAACTTGTTGGTTTTACCTTAGAAGGTAAACTGTTATGGTCAAA
Source organism: Oncorhynchus gorbuscha (assembly GCF_021184085.1). Taxonomy (NCBI): domain Eukaryota; kingdom Metazoa; phylum Chordata; class Actinopteri; order Salmoniformes; family Salmonidae; genus Oncorhynchus; species Oncorhynchus gorbuscha. Next base: position 57,036,421 of record NC_060176.1, read on the forward strand.
GCATATTGATTCCGTTGTTGTAACGATAGGGACAATTATGACTATGATAAAGACGTGCTCTGCTTTTTCAACAACACATTCAACCAAACAAGTCCTGCAGGCTCTGGTTTTATCACATCTTGAGTATTGCCTGGTTATATAAATGTGAGCAGCATTCACACAGAGGACTCATATCAACAAGATGCATTTGTTTCTCTTGGCTCAAGGTAGAGGAAAGATTGACTGCATCACTTCTTGTTTGTATGAGAAACATTACTTTGTTGAAAATAACATACAGTTCTGACAGACATACCCCACTAGACATGCCACAAGGGGTCTCTTCATAGTCCCCAAGTCCAAAACAAATGTAAGGCAATGAACAGTGTTGTACAGTGCATTCGGAAAGTATTCAGACCCCTTGACTTTTTCCACATTGTTACGTTCCAGCCTTACTCAAATGGATTGAATTGTTTTTTCCCGCCTCAATCTACACACAATACTCCATAACGACAAAGCAAAAACAGGCTTGTAGATATTTAAAAAATATATACAGTACCAGTCCAAAGCTTGAATGCCAAGAGTGTGCTGTCATCAAGACAAAGGGTGGCTACTTTGAAGAATCTCAAATATATTTTGATTTGTTGAACCCTTTTTTTGTGACTACATGATTCGATATGTGTAATTTCATAGTTGTGATGTCTTCACTATTCTACAATGTAGAAAATAGTAAAAATAAAGAAAAACCCTGGAATGAGTAGGTGTCCATATATATAATATACACACACACACACAGTGATGACAGGAGCTTGACAACCTTCCAGTCCTATTCAGTTAACCAAACATTTATTTAGGGAAATCTGTACATGTGCACATGCATTGTAATTAAACAAAAATATATTGGTATCATTCAAGATCAACAGAGCGAAATTTATTAACACGTATTGCTATTATTACCTTGATGCAATATAAAATGTACACATAATAATTTTATAAAAGATGATCTACTGTTAAGAGAACATTATGGCATGCAGATTACAGTATTGCTTTGAACAAAATATCTTAACTATCATTTCATAGAATGTCTAACTATTTGATGTGAACAGTTATTTTCCTATATTGATATTCATGAATTAAAGGATTTGAAACATCCAATAGAAAAGTTCAGTAGATGCACATGCTTTTCACATAATCTGATGTTACTTATATTTGTACTATATCTGCAATGGAACCTCCAAGTATATTTTCCACAGAGCATAAATTAATGGTAGGTCAAGTAAGTAGTGATGTTGCATAGTGATGTACTAGTTATGGTGATATGTTCTGTCATTACACATCCAGTTTTAATTGATTCAGACATATCAGAAGATATCATGCATTTCCTGTTCATTGGTACGATTACATTTTGTTTTGCCAATTTAACAGGCATTTAGTTGCATGGCTTAGATTGCTTCTCCACAAGAACAGCACAGATTAATGAATGGTCTCATACTGTAGATTCAGCTGGATTGGTCTATTTGGCACTGAGATCCACTATTAGGTGCTGGTAGGCTAGTGTGTTGCCTTTAAAGCTGGCTGCCAGCAGCATGTCTTTGTTGTCCACAGACACCAAGCTGAAGGCCCGGGGTGCTCTCATGTTGAGCTCCTGGAAGGGCTGGAAGCGCTGGGTGAGGTCATCCCACAGGTAAACTCGAGAGAAGGAGAAATCACTCCCTAGGAGAAGATACTGGCGGGGGCCCACAGTGAATGGATACACAGCCATGGAGCCACGTGAGGGCAGGGTCTGAATCTCAACATAGCGCTGCCCCTCCCATCGGAGAATCTTGGAGTCACCAATGAAGCGTGTAAGGCAAAGGTAGAGAACGTTGCGCACCCAGAAATGCTTGACCATCTGCACGTCGAAAGTCTCAGTGATTTGGGAATGAAAGGCAAACTGGCGCAGGCTGCGGTTCCACTGGTAAACCACTGGGGGCTGAGAGGCACTGGAGAGAATGAGACGCTGCTTCCCTTCCACATCTAGGAACTCCACATGGGTGTCACGATGCCAGGGATGAAGGGATTGGTGGGAGTAGAAACCGTTGCTGTTCCAGCGGTATATACTCGTAGAGCCTGCCTTGGAACTGTCTGCCACGGCAAAGTACCACTCATCATCCAGCTGGAAGGTCTCAACAAAGTTGGGTTTCCTCACACGTGTGGTGTCAATGTCCTGAATCTTCACAAATCGCTGTGGGTCCTCTTCCCACCTGAAAAGGTGTCAACCAGGTCAGCCATCCCAAAATCATCATCACAAACATCTAATCGTAACACAATTTTGGCACATTTTCAATAATGATTTACCCCAGTTTTTTACCCAAAAGATTCAAAAGATTTTCTGCTTCTATCTACAAAGGCTGGCACCCGTGCCTCACCGGGCCATGGCTCTGGCAGACCTGTTCTAACTTGGGGCCAAGCCAGGCGGCTGGTACTTTTCAGCTGGCATTTACATAACACTTGATAACTGTGAACTTTAACACCTCACAAATCAACAGTCTTGAATTATGCATAAGTTGTTGATTGTGCTCGCCACTGGTTGAATCAACTATGTTTTCATGTAATTTCAAATTACGTTGAACCAACATTGAATTGACGTCTGTGCCCAGTGGGAAGTCTTAAGTGTCATACTCTGATGGAAACACAATTACACCAGAGCTTACATTAACATAAAACACTGGTGGCCCACTGGTGTGTGGGTAAGTCTTAATGGAAAAGCGCCAATGGCTAAGAAAATTAACAAATCAATTACATTTAGCCTTTGATAAAGAATTGGAATAAGTCTCACTTGTAGATGTGGGATCCTCCAAAAAGTTGAGCCACAACCATGTAAAGAGTGTTGTTTATGACCACAGGCTTGCAGTAGACAGCGGAGCGAGCTAGGAGAAACAAAGAAGCAGAAAGCAGCAGGTTTAGCTGAATTCAGTCTCCTCTGTGTACTTAAAGATACAATGTAAAATCCCTTGGTCTATAATTAAGTGATAACAGTTGAATGCATTGGTTGTCTTGTGGCATGATTTGTTATATTAAAAAAGGCTTAAGTCAAAGAAGAAACTAACCTGTTATATTATGGTACATCCGGAAGACCATTTCCACATGATCCCATACAAACAGTGTACAGAACCCAGTATCAGGCTGGGCGAAGGCCACAAACTGATTGTTGTTGAATTCATAGGACTCCACTGACACAGACTGGAAGGGAAAAGTCTCATAAACGGCAAAGTCTACAGGGGAAGACAGAGATGAGGATTATCAATCTATCAATTAAGTGCCTTGCTGTCCTGTGAAATTAATTTAAAGATGATTTGGGGCAAACCTGCACTGATACAGTTGAAGTCTCGTGGGGTGAGATCATGGATTCTGCGACCTTGGAACTCAAATGGGCTGGCACAGTAGATGGCAGGGACAGAGGTGTTGGTCTTCTCCATCCAGTCCACCAGCCACTTGATTTTACAGTCACAGCGGAATGAGTTACCCCGCAGGTCTCTGGGTAACACATAGAACAATAGAATGACAGAAGGTAAACTGTCTCGTAAGGATTCTTGGTAGCGCATTTCCAATTACAGCGCTGAATAAAATTGTAATAACATGGTGATAACTTAGTTACTTCAAAAACATATCACAAGATGAAACCTATGATAAGGCTAACGTGTCCCTTTCAAAAAGTAGTGTACTTACAAGTCTGTCAAAATATCAAGATATTTGAAGAGTTCTCGTGGAAGGAACTGCAGGTTATTATTTGACAGAGAACTACAAGAGACAGAGATAAGATCAAATGTATAACAATCATAACATGTCCATGCAATACGTAACAAGTATTCTTCCATTGATATTTACAGAGAAAAAGTCAGAAGATATACTCACAGGTGAGTCAAGGATTTAAGCCCTCTGAAGGTATGCTTTGACAGGGCTTGGACGTCATTGTTCTCTACAAATCTGATGAAAGCAATCATGATAATCAAGATACTTGTGGTAGAACTGGGGGTCATTTGCTAATATACAGTACCAGTCTGTTTATAATTCCATGTGTTTTTTCATAGTTTTGATGTCTTCACTATTATTCTACAATGTAGAAAACAGTAAAAAAAAAAATAAAGAAAACCCTTTGATTGAATCTGTGTGTCCAAACTTGATTGGTACTGTAATTCAATCAAGACCATTTAAATACATTGCCATGTCACTCATGGACAGTACACAGCCTTGTTTTCCATATTCAGAGTGTGATATTTGTCTTATTGAACCTGATTGTGTCTCCGTCTTTCCCTTATTTATTTACTTCAAAAGCCTGTTCCTAAGGGGAACATGTCCTGCAAACTTTGAGAGATTTCATTTAGCTTCCAGGGAATGCTTCCTGAATCTTAAGCAGCTATAATGGGAACGGACCTGTCTGCTGGCTGGACTGTCTGCAGTAAGAGCGGGACTAACCTTGAGGATAAGCCAAGTTGTAAGGAAAAGAGGGGGAGGGAATCTTTTACTGGCTATGGTGCAAAGCATCCAAAACAACCATTCATCATCCGCTCACATTTTTCTAATGGAGGTAACGTAGCAGGTGTACGTCTCTTGGGTATACTTAAAATCGAGAAATGACTTATAGGCAAAACTGCCCTGTCATCAGATAGTTAGTAAGGTGCCTCTACATGGGTTCAGGAATAAATATAGTCTAAGCCCTGTATCAAAGTTCAGCTGTTTGGACATTGAACTGAGCCACTTAGAAACTAAAAGAATGTTACTGTGCAAATGTTGCCAACTATAAAACAAGTTGTCGATTGGACAATATTTGGCTTAAGTTACTAATGCAAACATAGCTCTGTGAACTACCTGTACTACACAAATGACAACCACAATTAATCTCTTCAAAACATTGCACACATGAGAATTTCTCATCATATCACCAACATCTCCTTATTTTAGGATGATGAATCTATAATTTTAGTTGATGGAATGATGAAAGATAGCCACAAGTGACAATTGGCTACAGGTGCATTCTCTGTCTTCATTCTGGATGTGTGAGGCATCCCAGGGCTACACTGTGTGAGCTCAGTCAGACTGCAGTCAGTCTCCTATTTGGAGCAGCACTGGATATGAAGATCTGAGTTCATTAGCATTCACAGTGAGGAGCCACCATTGGGTAGAGCTGGCTGGGTGCTGCAGAGCCCTGGGGCTGGGCTGCAGCCAGAGCCACACAATCACTTTATGGAGCCTAATGCATTGCTTACATGGAAAGCAGCAAATGCGATGGCATCAGCAATTTAATATTTCCTGGTGGCCAACTTCCTGTCAATTAACAAAACGGCATGCTCAGCTTTATCAGGACCCACAAAGGAAGGAAGACTAGTCTCTGGTAGGAGGAGGTACAATATTCAATGTTACTTGAACTTTCCTTGTTTGGCTGAGGACTGGACACCATAGTAATCTTTAATTGTAACACCACTTCCTCATTCTTTCAGATATAATGTTTGTTGAGCATATACAGTTGAAGTCGGAAGTTTACATACACCTTAGCCAAAAACATAAGCTCCTTCCTGAGCTGTATGACGGCTGCGTGGTCCCATGGTGTTTATACTTGCGTACTATTGTTTGTACAGATGAACGTGGTAACTTCAGGCATTTGGAAATTGCTCAAAAGGATGAACCAGAGTTGTGGAGGTCTACAATTTATTTTTGATGATTTTTGATGATTTTATTTTATTTTCCCATGATGTCAAGCAAAGAGACACTGCGTCTGAAGGTAGGCCTTGAAATACATCCACAGGTACAGTGGGGCAAAAAAGTATTTAGTCAGCCACCAATTGTGCAAGTTCTCCCACTTAAAAAATGAGAGAGGCCTGTAATTTTCATCATAGGTACACTTCAACTATGACAGACAAAATGAGGGAAAAAATCCAGAAAATCACATTGTAGGATTTTTAATGAATTTATTTGCAAATTATGGTGGAAAATAAGTATTTGGTCACCTACAAACAAGCAAGATTTCTGGCTCTCACAGACCTGTAACTTCTTATTTAAGAGGCTCCTCTGTCCTCCACTCGTTACCTGTATTAATGGCACCTGTTTGAACTTGTTATCAATATTAAAGACACCTGTCCACAACCTCAAACAGTCACACTCCAAACTCCACTATGGCCAAGACCAAATAGCTGTCAAAGGACACCAGAAACTAAATTGTAGACCTGCACCAGGCTGGGAAGACTGAATCTGCAATAGGTAAGCAGCTTGGTTTGAAGAAATCAACTGTGGGAGCAATTATTAGGAAATGGAATACAAGACCACTGATAATCTCCTCGATCTGGGGCTCCACGCAAGATCTCACCCCGTAGGGTCAAAATTATCACAAGAACGGTGAGCAAAAATCCTAGAACCACACAGGGGGACCTAGTGAATGACCTGCAGAGAGCTGGGACCAAAGGAACAAAGCCTACCATCAGTAACACACTACGCCGCCAGGGACTCAAATCCTGCAGTGGAAGACGTGCCCCTCTGCTTAAACCAGTACATGTCCAGGCCCGTCTGAAGTTTGGATGATCCAGAAGAAGATTGGGAGAATGTCATATGGTCAGATGAAACCAAAATATAACTTTTTGGTAAAAACTCAACTCGTCGTGTTTGGAGGACAAAGAGTGCTGAGTTGCATCCAAAGAACACCATACCTACTGTGAAGCATGGGGGTGGAAATATCATGCTTTGGGGCTGTTTTTCTGCAAAGGAACCAGGACGACTGATCCGTGTAAAGGAAAGAATGAATGGGGCCATGTATCGTGAGATTTTGAGTGAAAACCTCCTTCCATCAGCAAGGGCATTGAAGATGAAACGTGGCTGGGTCTTTCAGCATGACAATGATCCCAACACACCGCCAGGGCAACGAAGGAGTGGCTTCGTAAGAAGCATTTCAAGGTCCTGGAGTGGCCAAGCCAGTCTCCAGATCTCAACCCCATAGAAAATCTTTGGAGGGAGTTGAAAGTCCGTGTTGCCCAGCAACAGCCCCAAAACATCACTGCTCTAGAGGAGATCTGCATGGAGGAATGGGCCAAAATACCAGCAACAGTGTGTGAAAACCTTGTGAAAACGTTTGATCTCTGTCATTGCCAACAAAGGGTATATAACAAAGTATTGAGAAACTTTTGTTATTGACCAAATACTTATTTTCTACCATAATTTGCAAATAAATTCATTAAAAATCCTACAATGTGATTTTCTGGATTTTTTTCCTCATTTTGTCTGTCATAGTTGAAGTGTACCTATGATGAAAATTACAGGCCTCTCTCATCTTTTTAAGTGGGAGAACTTGTACAATTGGTGGCTGACGAAATACTTTTTTTGCCCCACTGTACACCTCCAATTGACTCAAATGATGATCAGAAGCTTCTAAAGCCATGACATCATTTTCTGGAATTTTCCAAGCTATTTAAAGGCACAGTCAACTTATAATAATAATAATAATAATAATATATGCCATTTAGCAGACTCTTTTATCCAAAGCGACTTACAGTCATGTGTGCATACATTCTACGTATGGGTGGTCCCGGGGATCGAACCCACTACCCTGGCGTTACAAGCGCCATGCTCTACCAACTAAACTTCTGACCCACTAGAATTGTGATACAGTGAATTATAAGTGAAATATTCTGTCTGTAAACAATTGTTGGAACAATTACTTGTGTCATGCACAAAGTAGATGCCCTAACCGAATTGCCAAAACTGTAGTTTGTTAACAAGAAATTTGTGGGAGTGGTTGAAAAATGAATTTGAATGACTCCATCGTACGTGTATGTAAACTTCCGACTTCAAATGTATGTGTGTGTGTGTGTGTGTGTGTGTGTGTGTGTGTGTGTGTGTGTGTGTGTGTGTGTGTGTGTGTGTGTGTGTGTGTGTGTGTGTGTGTGTGTGTGTGTGTGTGTGTGTGTGTGTGTGTGTGTGTGTGTGTGTGTGTGTGTGTGTGTGTGTGTGTGTGTGTGACTGAATGAAGGCACAAAGTGGGACACTTACAGGTACTGCAGGTGTGCCAGACCTGCAAAGGCATCATCAGCCACCACAGTGAAGGTATTGGAGTTCAGAAGACTGCAGAAAGGGAGAGAAAGGGAGAGGTTTACAAAATACTGGAATTAAATGTTTCACTTTCCATTTAATGCCCAGAAAAATACTGCTAGAGAGGATAGAAGACATCTTACTGAATACTGGTACTGTAAATGTGTATTTATTTACACTTGATTTTAAATGGACACAATTAGTGTACAAAGCATCTCCTCCAGTAACAAATAAATCACTTGAATTTGTGTGGAGTGGACAAGAATTACTCAATTTAAAGGCAGTGATCAAGTATCCAATATACATAGTATGGGTCGGCCTTAATATAAACTGAAACCACTTCATCTTAGCACACACACTCCATTGAATCTGCATAGACAGATAAGCCATTGTTTAAATAGAAGAGAACTGAAGGGAGTCAGTCATGGGTGATGACACTGATACAGAGCCACTTTACTCACTAATGCCATGTCACCACTGTTTTCAATAACAGTTTATTTCAAGAGATTTATAGTGATTGTATTGTTGAACAAATGTTACTTCACAACTTGTACATCTTATCTAATTTCAGTTCCTTTCAGAAACAATTCACGCCTCTTAAGTTAACTTTTTCCATATGTTGTTTTACAGCCTGAATAAAACATTGATTCAATGTATATTTTGTGTCACTGAATAACCCATAATTTCAAAGTGGAATTTTGTTGATTTTTTTGACAATTAATAGAAAATGTAAAGCTGAAATATCAACTCAAGACAATTATTCAACTCCTTTATTATGGCAAGCCTAAATAAGTTCAGGAGTAAACATGTGTTTTACATATCGCATAGTAAGTTGAATGGACTCATTCCGTGTTTAATAAGTGGTTAACATTATTTTTTTATGACTACCCTATCTCTGCACCCCACACAATTATCTGTAAGGTCCCTCAATCGAGTAGTACATTTCAAGCACAGATTCAACCACAAAGACCAGGGAGGTTTTTCAATGGCTTGCAAAGAAGGGTACCGATTGGTAGATGTGTAAAAAAGAAAAAAGCAGACACTGAACATCCATTTGAGCACGGCGAAGTTATTCATTTGGCTTTGGATGGACACACAGTCACTACAAAGATACAGGACACAGGAGATTGGTGGCACCTTAATTGGGGAGGACGGGCTCTTGGTAATGGTTGGAGCAGGATGGGTGGAATGGTATCAAAAACAAACATGTGGTTTATATGTGTTTGATACCATTCCATTCCAGACATTAGTGTGCTATCCTCCCTTCAGCAGCCTCCACTGATAAAGGCGTCCTTCCTAACTCAGTTTCCGGAGAGGAAGGAAACTGCTCAGGGATTTCACCATAAGGCCAATTGTCAGTTTAATGGTTGTGATGTGAGAAAACTGAGGATAGATCAACAACATTGTAGTTACTCCACAGAGTGAAAGAAGGAAGCCTGTACAGAATACAATTATTCTAAAACATGCATCCTGTTTGCAACAAGGCACTGAAATAATACTGCAAAAAAATGTTGCGAAGAAATACACTTTTTTGCCTTGAATACAAAGTGTTATGTTTGCGATAAATCCAACACAACACAACACATTACTAAGAACCACTCGTCATATTTTCAAGCATGGTGGTGGCTGCATCATGTTTTGGGTATGCTTGTCATTTCCAAGGATTAAGGCTGAATAAAATGGAAATAGGATGAAAATAAATGGATCAGCTATAAGCACAGACAAAATGCTAGATAAAATCGTGATTCAGTCTGCTTTCCAACAGACACTGGGAGATGAATTACCCTTTCAGCAGGACAATAACCTAAAGCACAAGGCCAAATCTACACTGGAGTTGCTTATCAAGATGACATTGAATATTCCAGTGGCCGAATTACAGTTTTGACTTAAATTGGATTGAAAATCTATGGCAAGACTTGAAAATGGCTTTCTAGCAACTTGACAGATCTTGAACCATTTTAAAAAGAATAATGACTTAAATATTTTACAATCCAAGTGTGCAAAGGTCTAAGACTTACCAAAACGGCGCTTCTACAAAATATTGACTCAGGGGTGTGAAAACTTATGTAAATTAGATATTTCTATATAATTTTCAATAAATATGCTACAATGTCTCCAAGCATGTTTTGACTTTGTCATTGTGTGGTATTGTGTGGCGACGGGTGAGATTTTTCTTGATTTATTCAATTTTGAATACAGACTGTAACACAACAAACAGTGGAGTAAGTCAAGGGGTATGAATACTTTCTGAATGAACTGTATATGTTTAGCCCTCCAACATCTATTATCCTGATTTGCCTCCAAAACAACCAGCGAGATTGGTCAAGCTGAATTTTTGTTGTTGTACAGAAGATGTGTTTTGGAGAGAACATGTTTAGCATTTTCATTGACCCAAGCCACAGAAGTTAAGTTGAGACTGCTCTAATTCCTCTACCTCAGACAGTAAGGGTGAGGATAGAATGATGGGACATGCATGAATACTCACAGGAACTGCAGCAGGTGCAGGTGGGAGAAGGCTCCCTCTGGGATTGTAGTGAAGGCTGCATTCACCATTGTCCTGAGAAGTACAGACAATCAACTTATCATCCAGGCTCTATCAACTAACATTAAGTCAATGTCATCATGCTTATCATATAAAATCCTACCCCCATTGTGCACAAGGGCTTGTTGTTCCACGCTAAATGTGTATATGTTGCTGTTGCCACATATGTTTTTGTGATGTATTCATGAGAATAACATGTTTATGAGCATAGCTTTTGGTTAAAAAAATTCTGGTCACAGACTTTTAGTTTTTGTACATTTGAAGGGGAGAAATAAGAATTGTTAGGGCCTGATGGATGTTGGTGCTGCATCCCACCTAATCAATATGAGTGGACAGAGACTGCAAGGGGATGTCCTCCCTAGTCCCCAGGCACAGTCAATCTATTGACAGAACTAAACATGCAGAACGGCATGTTTTTACCAGGAGCTCAATCTGTATTACCATTTGAATTTCAAGGAGGGCGAAATCTTTTGAAACTAGGACACACAGTTTCTTTATTCACAGGTTCCTGTATTCATCACTTTAAAAATGAGGCTACCTCCACCTTGTAGTGCTTGTGCTCTTCAATTCCCCAAGCTCTTTAAATACAAGAACATTATGTTCAATTACAGAAAGATAATACATTGAGTCAATATCAACTAAAAATCAAAGTAAACATATAACTAAAATGTAACCATACTGAGTCCTATGCTACAGAATGTATTACATTATTGTCATTCCAATTACTGTGCACTATTTATCTAACCTTTGTAAGGTTACTATCCCTTGGAGGACATGCATGTCTTTTGCTGTGAATCTGTTGTAAGTCCCAGGAGGGCTAAGGCACATCCCATTGCTCTACTCCAATCAATGTAGTCTAATTTCTGCTAGCTCCCCCTGACTTCTGTCCAAGGATGAAGAGAGACTGAGGCACAGGGACACAAAGTGCCCATTTGTCATATTTCATTAGCATGTCGTGGCTGACCTAGCCCTGTCCATCAAAACACACAAGCCATGGTGAACCTGCTCCTTTCTTTCTCTTAAGTCTCTTTAAAATCAGACACACGTTCTTGAGGAGCTCAAACACCATCTTGCTCTCCTGATAATGGTATTTTCAGAGACACAGTTCACTGTTGTTTAGAAAAGATAACCGTGGTATAACTTAAGAAGTTACAAAAAAAGGATCAGTGGTTTTATACAGTATAAGCTTTTGGAAACCAGACACATTAGAATATATTGTAAAAGCCCAAATTACCTTGTTGTAAAGTGTAGCCTAATGTAAGGTCAACAGGCTAGTCCATGAATTATTAAGTAATCTGTAAAAACCATGCATGACATCAGATCTTCCATCTAGTAAGTCTTTATGTACATTATCAACAGCTGGTTTTATCATTTTGGAATGAAATGTAAGGAATAAACCAAAAAGCAGAGAGAGTATACAGGAACAGACAGAGTGATCAATGTTGTACTCACAGAGAGATGATCCCAGGGGGAAAGCTCTTGGGGATAGCCTTGGTATCCACACAGAAGGCACTGTCTTTGGTGCAGGAGCAGGTGACAGGACAACGGGGGATTTTGGGGACCCTCTTGGCCCCTGTCTCCCCCACCAGGCAGAGAAGCAGACTTAGGCCGGCCAACAGCCTCAGCCATTCCGGGACCCTTCTCGATCCGGCATCCAGCATATTTCCTCTTTGGATGACAGATGGACAGGGACTAGTGACAAAGACTGCTGAGCCTCAAGAAGTTGTGTTTTCTCTGGTTACCTTGTAGCAGCAGCAGTAGTAGTGTTGATGCTGAGGTATCAAATGACTGAAGATTTGGAGAGGCAGTTCAAAAGAGAGAGAAGCAGAGAGTGAGAGAGCAGAGCCAGAGAGGGGGCATATTCACTGTGTGTGTGTGTATGTGTGTGTGCTCTGCAGCTTCCCTGGATGTGTGTGTGTTCTCCCTAGAGCTGCGGTCAGAGCGCAGACTGCGGGAGTGAGGCTGCAATTCCCCGTGTTAGGACCTGTACGCAGCACCGCTGACTGAATTATTTACTATCTCACAGAAGCCTTAAAAATATGGCCAGAGAGGCAGCCAGGCAGGGGGAGGGGAGAGGAGAGGAGCAACAAGGGCAGTAGCTGGGAGGGAATGGAAGGGTGAGGAGGCTCTGGGATCTTCACACTCTGCCGCGGACACACACAGCTTGACAGTATACAGACACCAAAATCAGAAATAAGACTTTTGAAACAATACTTTACCAAGTTATATTTTTATATGAAAGTTCATTTGTATTGTAAAACATGTACTGTATATCACATGAATCAGCAATTTACAGTTTGTTCAGAGGAGGCACAACACATTTGGCCTCTTACTTTTATCTACACGTAGGCCAACGTGTGCAGATCTGGAGGATGTTCCGGAGCATAAACAACCCATATTAGAACCTATAGAATTCCATTGAATCCTTTAGAATCTGAAAATAGGGAAAACAGAGTTGCATACCCACACAGTGGAGCTGTTGGCCATATAATGGAGCTGTGTGGCTCCAGCAGCCAGTAGTTTGGTGGCAGCCGTGAGAGGAGACAGAGCTGCAGTGCCAGGCACAGCCAGCTTTCCCACACATCAACACTGTTTTCATGAACAGATAGCAACCACCTTTGAGTCTGCTGGGTACTGTCTACAATTATCATGTTGCCTAGGTCCCAACACGTTGCCTGTTTCAGACAGGCAATAATAGAGGAATTCTATGTGGTGTTCAACAGTGCTCCATTCTATCCCATTTCCACTCCAGGGACAATTTAACTATAGGGCATCAATATTCAGAGTACATATCAGGAAACATTTACATTGGTAGGAAAAAGACGAGAAACACTGCCATGTCAACTAACTACAACTGCTGCTAAATCAACGTGGTCTCAGGGCAATTCATATTATTGTGTACGTAAATCTGACACCCCATTTACTATGATATATTGAGTTACGTTAGTTTACATTATGAATGGAATAGCCGTTGTAAAATATTATACGTCTGTCTCTGAGACCAGGTTGCTTGTTGCGCTGCAACAAAGGAAAATTATGGGGGAAACTTACATTGAAAGTTAGGGTAACCAAAACGACAAAGTTTAGGTGAATTTATGTAGCATGTAAGGTGATTGGGCTACATTTAGAATAAAGGGAAGGGTTAGCACCCATCCTCCCAGACCTCCCTGTTTTCATCTCTGTCTAAAGTAACTAGACAGTTAGTAGGTATCATACGTAAAGTAAGTTTCATTTGGCTCTGAGACCAGGTTGCAAAAACAGCAAACATTTACAGCAACTGATCTACTACCTTTGTATTCAATGGTATTGTTTGTATGTGTGTTATTAATTACATCTTCATAAAAATAGTTGTTTACCCCTTTAAAGTCTACCTGGAAGATTCATATACTTTAGAGTTGATGAAATGGCACTCTGTCAGGTTTTTCAGTCACTACTGCCTCCCTGCCCCAGCCCTATATCTCATGTCATCTAGCATACATTGAGGGGAAAAAAACGTTACTAACACCTGCTCTTTCCATGAGACTGACCAGGTGAATCCAGGTCAAAGCTATGATCCCTTATTGATGTCACTTGTTAAATCCACTTCAATCAGTGTAGAGGAGACAGGTTAAAAAAATATGTTTAAGCCTTGAAACAATTGAGACATGGATTGTGTATGTGAACCATTCAGAGGGTGAATGGCCAAGACAAAATATTTAAGTGCCTTTGAACGGGGTATGATAGTAGGTGCCAGGCTCACCGGTTTGTGTCAAGAACTGCAACACTGATGGGTTTTTCACGCTCAACAGCTTCCCGTGTGTATCAAGAATGGTCCATCACCCAAAGGACATCCAGCCAACTTGACACAACTGTGGGAAGCATTGGAGTCAACATGTGCCAGCATCCCTGTGGAGCGCTTTCGACACCTAGAGGGGCTGTAAACACAGTTTATGCTGTCTAAAGCCCTGTTTATACCTGGTGCTAACATGCATCATTTGTCCTGATCTTGTTCACTTTCTGATTGTGCCCACATGTTTTGACAGATGTAGACAATAAAAAACGCATTGTGATGGTACACAATGTATGTGGATGTGTATGGATATCTCATAGGTAGACAGATGTGGATAGTAAAACCATTTCCATAATTTTCCTGCCTTTAAAATCATTGACAGGTGGCAACATGGACGTATGGCATCAGTGTCTTAAAAAATGTACATTTTGAAATAATATCTGACAAATGATTTGCATACAGGAAATTCTGGTCACAATGCAGACAGTGGGTGGATAAAAAACATTAGCACCATCTGTAGACGCATGTCTGAAAAAGTGGCCACAATCAGAATGTAAACAAGATCAGGACAAAGGAACCATGTTAGCGCCAAGTATAAGCGAAGCATAAAATAAATAACAATGAGAACATTCTAACAGCGTTTGAGTGTGGAGAGTGCCATACTTTAGACAAAACAGGCTGCCTGCTGTAGAGCACAGCAGCAGACATGAGGAGAGAACTTTGAGATTAGACGTGTTCCTACAAGCACAGCAGCTTTCTCTGTCCAGTCAGCACGTCTCCAACAGTTACAGCATAAACAGTTGTGCTTTTGGACTTCAACATTTCGGCTTTCCTGCAATTGAGATCGAAATCTAAAGACCTTGGAATAGAAGCAGTTTACGGTGTAAAGTCTGGCAAGTTTAGAGTTCAGAGCTACAGAGCCCTCTTTTCTTCTCTACCAGACTGTGCTCCTCCCCCCACCGTTCCCCCTCCTGTGTGGCACGTGTATTCTGAATTAAAGCTATTCAACTCTCTGTTGAAGCCTTTTCAGTGACCTCATAGCCCTGGCCTGTTACCTGTGGGGATCAGACATGTTTGGATAACTGCTACTGTGCGTCACTGGCATGAGTCAGTGTTTAACATTGACTTTTTAAAATTCATATTCTAACCCACATCCGAAGCCAGGGCCAAGCAGCCTGAAGAAGGCTCTCTGTCCTTGCTGCCATGTGTCTGGCTTTCACAGCCTCCCTCCGGCTACATATGAAGTAAGATGCTTCCTGTTTCACCTCAGTTACTGTTGTGCTCTCGGAAAATCCAGCTGTCTCAGGTAATGCATTTGCACAGGTGGTCTCACTCAGCCATGTTCAGACTCCACTTAGACATATGCACACAGGTGTCACTAGCTATGCTACGGAGAAACTTCTCAAAGTAATACCAGCAACATAGTAATTCCAGTACAGTAAGTCTTCTGTACGCCCAAATGAAACTAGTCTGGTTGGAAATGTTTCCCAAAGTGGATATAAAAAGGCAGTGGTGCCAGCCAGCCACAAACTAACAGCCAGGGAGTTTACGTCTCCCATCAATAAAATGAGCCCTTACCTTATTGTAACATGCTAATAGAGCCGAAAGAGAAAGTCCTGAAGGAGCAACAGCATCCCCAATGAGTCGGGTGCAAATGCATCCAACCACTAAACCAGGTGACCAAGAAATCCAATAAGGTAAGTGTTTGTAACAGGTCGCGTCTGACAATTCTGTCACTTTTGATGACTGTCTTTATCAGCCAATTCAAATGTAAAAAAATAAAATTAAAATAAGCTTCAGATTATTTCATATTAGGCACTACAGGTGAAAACTGAGGATAAAACCTGCTTGCTGCAGAGCAGATTACATTTTAGGGGTGCAGCAGGTAGGTTGTAATGCTCATGCTCTGCAGAAAGGGGATATGACCCTTTGTTTTGTGACAGAAATCCTATAAAATAAAAAACCATAACAAAACCCTTTTTCAAACAGAAGTCTAATACTGTATGTTGTCTTGCTGAGGCTCAGTTACACATAGGAAGGCATTTCAGTCAGGCACTCTCATCCCGACTCAATTCAATTAAAGAGCTTACAAAGATATATGGCTCAGGGCAGGCCAAGTGATCTGATTAGTTCTGAGAACAACGACCCTGCTGTGATTCATTCCCTTCCCAATCTCGTCACTCACTCTGACTAGCAGAGGGAACATGCAAAGGGTTTGCTGCAGCCAGCCGGGAAATAGAACCAAGTTGAGAAATGCGCCCTGGGGTAGGTTAGAGTATCGTCCAGGAGACATGTGACACTATCCACACCAATCTGTCACACCATCAATAACTGGTGTGTCAAATAGCTCAAAGAAACTGGGTAGGACGGATGGGAGGTACCACAATGGGCATGTCTGCCAACCTATTGAACTTTTATTGACTAGATTTGCATCTTCGGTTTTTGTAGGATTCAGACAGTGTAACAGATGATAAAAGATGGTGATGTAGAGGAGGATGTAGATGGTTACACTAGGATGAACAGAAACCTGGCATTAATGGAAAACAGAAGCACATAGTAAATAAAGGGCAAACACCCAACCTGAAATACTCCAAACACTACAGCGTTACACAATTAGCAAATACAGGTGCACTTATATGTACAACAATCAAACAATCTAAATCTACATAACGATACAAAGTAAATACCTTTGCCGCCACACACCACATTCATGCCACATGGAGTCAATAACTCATCTCTAGTGGTCCGTGCTGATTGGTTTAAGTAAGTATTTAAAGTGGTAGCCCCAGCCATTTTTTGATTGACATGATCGTCCTTAATGAGCTTCGATTGAGTGGTATGGCAACTCCCCCAGGTAGGCGGAGAGTGGGAGGGTTTTTGTACATGGTGTCTTCATCTTTTACTGGGAAAACAGATTACTATTATCATATACCACTGAAGCTCTATGTAAACAACTTTAATCAATCTCGTGTCCATCCAGATCTCAATTTCCACCCCCTTTCCAAGATAGTGAGTTAGGGCATTTCTGTTGAGCAGCATTTTGATGTTGATATTTTGAAACTGAATTACCAGAGGAGCTCAGAAATCCTCCAACAACCAAACATCATGTTTGTATCATAGCTTGATATCATGCAGTACTATCCAGAGCAACCATCTCCCTCCTTGAGCTGAGCCATCATAAAAGATAGGTGATATGCCTCTTGGGAGTTGGATGTGTTGAAGGAATGCATGTGCAGGTATCCTCCTGCCCATGGGGACAGAGGAGAAAGGCTTGGCACACCAGTTGATCCTATTTGATAAAGGGCCTGACAAGCCCAGATTATATGTCTTAGCCTGGAGGAGGTGTCTGACTCATTCCAACGCAGAAGAAAGTTGATCCGGTGAGAAAGAAGAGGGGCCATGCCTGCAGGCATCACTTTTGTGAAGAGGCCAACACGCCTTGTCAACCTGACACAGCCATCTGCTGGTAGCTTTACACCCACCTACACAAAACCACTGTCCTCCATCTCCTCTTCCCCAACCACACCCATACTACCAGACTCCATAAATGCTTGAGTCAAGTAGCTTCTTGCCACATTGTCCCCTCCAGTCCAACCTCTTTCACAGTCATAATCCCTAATTTATGGAATGAATTAGTCACCAAATGTTTTTACAAAAGATAGACTTGAAAACATTTGACATTTTCAGTGGCTATTAATAGGTGATGGAATGTCACTGCATGCGTTAGTTTTCCCGTTCTCTGTCTCTCTGTGACGTGTGAATGCCAGGGTTTATTCTTTCACTTTGAGTACAAGACCACTTCCATGATGAGCATGGAGGGAGGAGCAGGGCGGCCAGTGTGGGACAACCTAACTGACTGTTGGGGTTAGTGTAGAGCAAGGCCTTTCCTTGCTAAACCCTATTGTCAGTTCTGTCCCAGGGCACTGGCGGCTTGTCACAGACACAACCATCCCACAGACATGGGCCCAGTCGTCAACAGAGACCCCAGAATCAACAGCCAAAGAGCATGTATACTCCCTGTCAACAGCTGTCATAGTGACCTCTGTATGCTGTTAGAGATTCTACACTATACTGGTGAGACTGCTGCTTTCTTTATCCTTTTGTTTTGAAAACATTTACATCATAAAAATGACATATAATGTACCACTGCAAACTATGTTGCAAGAACTGAACTACACCCAAAAACCACAATGGCCACAGTCGGATAAAAACCCAGACGATCATCAACTCCTAACCCTCAATAAAGAGGATGGAGAAACAACCCACCAGACAAAGTAAAATATATAATTTCTGACGTTATTTTAGGATTCAAAACATTACTGAGTAATTCACAGCCCACATTTTTCTCCCTTGTTTGTGCTTCAAAATGGTTATTTTGATTCGTCTGTGTTGGTTACAGCTCATTATAGGTGACATGGTCTTAGTGGCTGTTGAAGAGCTCTAACAGCTCTGACAGCACAGTGCCCCCACACTCTGGAAAGTGCCAGTGCCCCCCTTGCTCTGGACACTGCCTACTTCACTATGGGCAGTGCCCCCCTCGCTCTGGACACTGCCCACTTCACTATGGGCAGTGCCCCCCTCGCTCTAGGCAGGGCCCTCATTCTGTGGGTAGGCACTCTGCCTTTAAGACAGGAGACAGGCCTCAGTCTCCTCCACAACACATAGCAGATGGAAGCTGGCCCAATTGATATTCATGAGCCCCTGCATTGTCCCATTCCCTTTTGTTCCCTTCTACCCCTCATGTGCAATGACAACCCCCTCCACTTTTCTCCTCTCTTGTCCCCATAAATAATTGTCTCAATTGCAATGAAACAGCCAGAGGCGCACAACAACAGGCTGATGTCACCACTCCTCTCTCTGGTGGAGGCTTTAAAAAGCAAGTTTCCCCCGCCACCTTCCCAAGCCCCACTCTCAATTGAAGCTGAGTAATGATTGCTGATTGACAATGCGTCACCTCCGTGGGGAATCTGCAAGGTGAAGAGCAGGTCATCTGTCAGTCCTGACAGGCCACAAATTGTGGACAATAATGGAGGGTTTCTGTAGCTTGAAAGAACACATAGACAAGGAGCCCAAACTTCAATAAATCAAGACAACTTAAATGAACAAGAAAATACATCAATTCATCTGAGTCCCCACAGTCATGGTCAGTGTTAAAACACCAATGACTAAACCAGCACTGTGTGGAATCATTACGCATCTTAAATCAGATATTTTCTGGAGGCTAAAGCAGTTATTTAAACAAATATTTCCCAGACTTTAAATGAAGACTCATAATTGACTGTTATTTCTCACACTCTTGCTTGTTTTCTCAGTCTCAAAGACTCCACAGTGAAAAAAACTGCATAGACCAACATATGCTGGTGACTACTGCTGGTTTTGCTGGTGACCAGCCTTCGCTGTGTTTTGGACACTGGTGACCAGCATATGCTGGTTAACAGCATACCAACATAAACTGGTCACCAGTAAATGCTTACTTACGAGCCCCTAACTAACAATGCAGTTTAAAAAAATACAGATAAGAATAAGAATTAAAGAGCAGAAGTCATTAGAGATGGTAGTGGCAACATTACGTACAAAATAAGTAATTGAACAAACTAAAAAACAAAATCGATTGGGGACACATAAACGTCTGCCTTCTTCTCCGGGGCCATTATTACCAGGCCTGCAAGTGACATTATGCAGGCTTGCAAATTTATGTTTAATTCCTATTGGAATCCAGAAAGTGGGGATATCCAACAGTTGAAACTTTTATTCACCCACAATCTGCATTAAGAATGACTGGCAGGGTTAGAAAGACAAATAAAAGAGACTACCTAAACTGGAGCAATCGTTTCAGTAACGGAGTGCAATAAGTCCAACTAACAGATTGGATTAGTAACACGATTAGTTCTTTATCTTTGTGTAGCATAAGATTAATTAATCAATCAACACGCAAACAGACAGGTGTTGAAACAATTTTTAAAAACGTAACTAGAATAGAGCATTCTGGGAAATATGATAATAATGGGTGTTGTTTTGCCAGCTAGACTGTGCTGGTCAGATCAGCTTGACCAGAATAAGCTAGTCACCAGCACGACCAGCTAGACCATGCTGTTCGGCCAGCATAATCAGCTAGACCATGCCGTTCAGCAGGGTTGGGTAGGTTACTTTATTGTAATCTCAGTACAGTTACTAGTTACCAGTACAAAATTGTAATAATTAATACAACTTTTGGATTACCCAAACTCAGAAACGTAATCGTATTACTTTGTTACTTTTAGATTACTTTCCCCTTAAAGAGCAATTCCGCCACTTTTCAACATCATATTCATTATCTCCAGCACAATACCAGTGTCTACATGTGAAAATATAAGAAGAAAGGTCCTAAAACATGCTTCTCTGTGACATCACAGGTTAGGTTTAAAAGTAAGAAAATCTGTGATTTTCAAAACTGGTAATGAGTTCCTAGCCATAGGGAGGGTGTCTTCTTGCTCCCCACGTCACCGTGAATCTCATAGTGTTTGAAAATCAGTTTTTAAAATGAGGTTGAAAAGTGGTGGAGTTGCCCTTTAAGAGGCATTAGAAGAAGACACAAATGAATATTACCAAGAAAATTACATCTATTGCAAGATAAATTAATGTTTGAGTTTACATAGCTGGCCATAAATGGATGTTGCATTTCAGTTTATATGTAGGTTTTGTCTGCTTCTTTTAACCCATTACCTTCTCCTACAGATATAACCTAATCATATTATCATTACATTAAAAACCAAAGTCTGTCAGATTTCCAGTCATTACAATTAATTGAATACCCCTTGATCTTCAAGAATATAACTTGGAAATATGTAAATATAGATTAGCGTAACCCATAAACTAGGGGCAAAAAAGTATTTAGTCAGCCACCAATTGTGCAAGTTCTCCCACTTAAAAAGATGAGAGAGGCTTGTAATTTTCGTCATAGATACACTTCAACTATGACAGACAAAATGAGAAAAAAAATCCAGAAAATCACATTGTAGGATTTTTAATGAATTTATTTGCAAATTATGGTGGAAAATAAGTATTTGGTCACCTACAAACAAGCAAGATTTCTGGCTCTCACAGACCTGTAACTTCTTCTTTAAGAGGCTCCTCTGTCCTCCACTCGTTACCTGTATTAATGGCACCTGTTTGAACTTGTTATCAGTATAAAAGACACCTGTCCACAACCTCAAACAGTCACACTCCAAACTCCACTATGGCCAAGACCAAAGAGCTGTCAAAGGACACCAGAAACAAAATTGTAGACCTGCACCAGGCTGGGAAGACTGAATCTGCAATAGGTAAGCAGCCTGGTTTGAAGAAATCAACTGTGGGAGCAATTATTAGGAAATGGAAGACATACAAGACCACTGATAATCTCCCTCAATCTGGGGCTCCACGCAAGATCTCACTCCGTTGGGTCAAAATGATCACAAGAACGGTGAGCAAAAATCCCAGAACCACACAGGGGGACCTAGTGAATGACCTGCAGAGAGCTGGGACCAAAGTAACAAAGCCTACCATCAGTAACACACTAAGCCGCCAGGGACTCAAATCCTGCAGTGCCAAACGTGTCCCCCTGCTTAAGCCAGTACATGTCCAGGCCCGTCTGAAGTTTGCTAGAGAGCATTTGGATGATCCAGAAGAATATTGGGAGAATGTCATATGGTCAGATGAAACCAAAATATAACTTTTGGGTAAAAATTCAACTCGTCGTGTTTGGAGGACAAAGAATGCTGAGTTGCATCCAAAGAACACCATACCTACTGTGAAGCATGATTTTGAGTGAAAACCTCCTTCCATCAGCAAGGGCATTGCAATGATCCCAAACACACCGCCCAGGCAAAGAAAGAGTGGCTTTGTAAGGAGCATTTCAAGGTCCTGGAGTGGCCTAGCCAGTCTCCAGATCTCAACCCCATAGAAAATCTTTGGAGGGAGTTGAACGTCTGTGTTGCCCAGCAACAGCCCCAAAACATCACTGCTCTAGAGGAGATCTGCATGGAGGAATGGGCCAAAATACCAGCAACAGTGTGTGAAAACCTTGTGAAGACTTACAGAAAACGTTTGACCTCTGTCATTGTCAACAAAGAGTATATAACAAAGTATTGAGATAAACTTTTGTTATTGACCAAATACTTATTTTCTACCATAATTTGCAAATAAATTCATTAAAAATCCTACAATTTGGTTTTCTGGATTTTTTTTCTCATTTTGTCTGTCATAGTTGAAGTGTACCTATGATGAAAATTAAAGGCCTCTCTCATCTTTTTAAGTGGGAGAACTTGCACAATTGGTGGCTGACTAAATACTTTTTTGCCCCACTGTATTAGCCTTTAACATACTCTGCTGTTTATGATTTTGTTGTCATGGAGGACTTATTGGTCTCATTGCTTGGAGTTGAAAAATAAATGCTACTCTCATTGAATGGCATGCTTTGAGCACTACTGACGTGCTATTTGCATGTGAAAAATGTATTCCAAACGCTGCATTTGGTATAGCCCTTCGTGTAGCCAACAAAAGCCTATTCCTGCTCTTTTCCCACAATCCATCAAACACATTTGGTGTGTTAGACGTCTCTGACTTGTGGTCAGACTCGCTCAGGCGGAACAAACTTACATTTACGACCTTTTTACCATACGGATTTGAAAGATATTCAGAAAACTGAAAAGGTGTCAGATTGCTTTCGCAAATATCCTTTCTGAATTTAAGAGTAATCTTAGAAGTAATCTAGTTTTTCAAAAGTATCTTTTCACAATATTATTGCTTGTGATATACCAGATTACAGTTAGTTTTTTATAATCAGTTACAAGTAAGAGATTAATCCGTTATTCCCCAACCCTGCTGTTCCGACCAGTTTGACATTTTGGCTGGTCTGATGCTGGCTTTTTCAGCAGGGTCAAAAGCACATCCAAATAAAAACAATGAACAATAAACGATGCTTGAAGACATCATCCAGTGTAGCCTGTATACCAAAATAAACAGATATTAAACACTAGTCTTATTTTAACACAGTGCTCATAAATCAGATGCACCCCAAGCCAGTATGAAACTATTAGTAGAGCCCTGATCATATCACTGTTGCTGTACTGAACACTAACTAATTAACTTTGCCCCACCCATCTCTTCCTGGACCATCTGTCAGAAGTGATAATACCATCCACTTAATTGCATCTGCCTTCTTAGCGATGCACCATTAGCCGGCTATAAACCAGGGGTCCATTTTATTTCCATATGGAGCCCTTGATGGTCACAGCCACAGCACACGGAAGTCATTTTATTGGTACACGTTCCCAGGGATTAATACAATTCCACCCCCAAAAAAAATCAACATTCAAGTGACATCATTGGCCTCAGAATCCAGGAAGGGAACAGAGGTGGCTTCTCATTTCCTGGTTAAGGACTGATGAGAGGCAATGTCCCTGGAAAAGCCTTTTCTGATAATAGGGCCATTTGAAACTTTCACTTAATCCCCTCTCCAGTACTAGTCCTTAGTTACCATTCATATTTCAGTTCAAGTACACTGGCCTGAAGGATGAAATAGCTCTCACAGAATCAAAACCCCCAACTCGTTCTTGCATCCTTTCCCCTTTAGCAATGATATACAGTAGGTACTAAAGGCTAGATCTATTGACCCCAGCAGTAAAAGCTAGCTCTCAACAGGGAACAGGAATTGTGCCTCTGTGTGACTGGTTTAAGCCTGTTGCGTGGAAACAGCAATCCAGGTGATGCATCAGTCCATGGCAGGAAGCCAGAGGCAGATATCAGGGTCGGTGGAGGCTGATGGATGGAGCTGGAGAGCCAGCCAAACCAAGCCATTCACACTGCAATAAATGACATGTTTACAGCTGCCCATGGCTCTCTGCACTAGTGGACATTTCTTCTGGTGTCAGCAGCACATTATCATATTTAATCACCCCCAGTAACCTGAGCTAAATGGGGAGGAGATTGAAGTGACTATCGCTCTCGCTCTGTAAACACGATGTATATCACAAACAACAAAATCAAGATATTTACAGACCCGTTTATTAAGTTCTTTCAAACTGAGCTTTAAATTAAGAGTTTTTCAATAGCATTTTATTTGAATTAACTTTTACAATGACACGAGCTCTGAAAACAAATGGGTCTCCTGGTAGAAGCATGGAGGGGATCAGTTCATTACATGGCAGGCATGCACAATGAAAGTGCATGGTGTTTTCTGAAGCATATCATTCTGTTTTTATTTTAAGCATGGTTAACTAGAAAAATGTACAGCTGTGATCATACTTAAAATAAACGACCGATCATCAATGAGAAGAGGTACATAAAAGACGGACACCCTCACACAGGCACAAACTACTACAGCATGGATTTCAGTGAGAGAACATTGCTGGTTTCTCTAATCGACATCAACTGCGGACGTGGAGCTAAGAATAACGCTGTATTGCAGGTTGACATGAAAAACATTTGTACTTGAAAAGAAAAATATACGTAGAATGTTTCCACTAATGGTTAAGCAGGTGATTGATTAAAGAAAAAAAAGCAAAGCTGACACAGAATTGAGACAGCAAAAACTGGCCACGTAATATTCAATACAATTTAAAAGTAATTTCATGTAGCAAACTCCCCTATGGATTATACTGAAATGAATCAAACATTAGCATCCTTGTACAAAAACAAAACAAATATGGTAATAAAAACAAGAACAGTGTAAATATATATATATTCTTATTAATGCCTAACTGTATTTACAAGGACATACTAGTTTGAAAGAATAACTGACCACTGACCCAACATACACCACATAACCAAAAGTATATGGACAGCTGCTCGTCGAACATCTCATTCCAAAATCAAGGGCATGAATATGCAGTTGTTCCCCCCTTTGCTGCTATAATAGCGTCCACTCTTCTTGGAAGACATTGCACTAGATGTTGGAACATTGCTGCGGAGACTTGCGTCCATTCAGCCACAAGAGCATTAGTAAAGTCAGGCACTGATGTTGGGCGATTAGGCCTGGCTCGCAGTCGACATTCCAATGGTGTTCAATGGGGTTGAGGTCAGGGTTCTGTGCAGGCCAGTCAAGTTCTTCCACACCGATCTTGACAAACCATTCCTGTATGGACCTCGCTTTGTGCACAGGGGCATTGTCATGCTGAAACAGGAAAGAGCCTTCCCCAAACTGTTGCTACAAAGTTGGAAGCACAGAATAGTGTAGAATGTTTGTATGCTGTAGCGTTAATATTTCCCTTCACTGGAACTAAGGGGCCATGCCCGAACCATGAAAAACAGCCCAGACCATTATTCCTCCTCCACCAAGCTTTACAGTTGGCATTATGCATTGGGGCAGATAGCGTTCTTCTGGCATCCGCCAAACCCAGATTAGTCTGCCGGACTGCCAGATGTGAATCGTGATTCATCACTCCAGAGAACGCGTTTCCACTGCTCCAGAGTCCAATGGGGGCGAGCTTTACACCACTCCAGCAGATGCTTGGCATTGCGCATGTTGAGTTTAGGCTTGAGTGCGGCTGCTTGGCCATGGAAACCCATTTCATGAAGCTCCCGACAAACAGTTATTGTGCTGACATTGCTTCCAGAGGCAGTTTGGAACTTGATAGTGAATGTTGCAACCAAGGACCGAGGATTTTTACACACTTCAGCACTCCCATTCTGTGAGCTTGTGTGTTCTACCACTTCACGGCTGAGCCGTTGTTGCTCCTAGACATTTCCACTTTACAATAACAGCACTTAGAGTTGACCGGGGCCACTCTAGCAGGTCAGAAATGTGATAAACTGACTTATTGGAAAGGTGGCATCCTATGACGGTGCCACGTTGAAAGTCACTGAGCTCTTCAGTAAGGCCATTCTACTGCTGATGTTTGTCTATGAAGATTACATGGCTGTGTGCTCGATTTTATTCACCGGACAGCAACAGATGTGGATGAAATGGCCGAATCCACTTATTTGAAAGCATGCCCACATACTTTTGTATATATAGTGTATACAATGTATGAATGTCCCTTGGTAATATATTCTCTGGAATTGGTCATTTATTATTGAT
The DNA here is from genome assembly GCF_021184085.1 of Oncorhynchus gorbuscha. Taxonomy (NCBI): domain Eukaryota; kingdom Metazoa; phylum Chordata; class Actinopteri; order Salmoniformes; family Salmonidae; genus Oncorhynchus; species Oncorhynchus gorbuscha. The sequence continues at coordinate 57,062,797 of NC_060176.1, forward strand.
TAACAAATACAACAGACATAATTCTAACTCTGATCCATCCATTTCATAATCCTTTCAATTCAATCCTGTCTGTTTCCCTTGTTCAGTGGAATGCTCAGAGTAGAGAAATTAGTGAGTGTTTCTTTCTCCTGCACTGTTTGACACAAACAGAAAGAAAATCCCAGCAATTCAAAGTGCCCTAAAAACATTTCCACCTCAACCACGAGCCAGCCTTCCTTTAGTTCTTGATGCCCTACCGGTCGGTTTAAACATTTCCGAAGTAAGCCCTTCACAATCTCCACTGGTGTGTTACGTAGTCTCTGGGAGGGTGGGAAATATCCATACCAGGCCAGTTGTGCAGAGGAGAACACAGGAAAAGGAATATTTGGTATTTGAGGGGAGTGAGGTATCAGCGCTTTTTGATGGCCACCCCGTTGGAGTGGGGAGGGAACTTTGGTAGGCAGGGCTCCTCAGCACCAGCATCGTGGGAGAAGACCGAGTCCTCGCCCGAGGAGCAGGTGGAGCTACGTGTGTCAGGGTAGCTGGGGGAATACTGGTCCAGAGGCACAGACAGCTCCAAGTACTCCTGCAAACACACACAGATGGCATTTATGAGAGAAGATTAGACACTGGCCAGAACAGTCATATCTGGCTTTGGATATCATTACTTTTACACCCACATACAGACAAGTGGCTTAAATGTGAAGTAAACACATTAACATTTTGCATTTACACTCTGTTGACTGTGTGAACTGCTGAGGTGTGCTCAAATGTGGGGACACACCTGATTGGACGTCATGGCCAGGGTGCGGTCCAGGTCTTCCACCAGCTGTTTGAACGTGGGCCGGTGAGAGGGAACAGCATGCCAGCAGTCCCTCATCATCATGTATCTTTGGGAGGGGTGAGAAATGTAGAAAATAGAGCGGGAGAGAAGGAGAGTGGGAAAGGTAGATCATTCTGCTGCTGGTTTGTGTCAATATCTTTACTGCTGCGTCCCTGAGCCCCGGGGCAGCATCTTTACTGCTGCGTCCCTGAGCCCCGGGGCAGCATCTTTACTGCTGCGTCCCTGAGCTCCGGGACAGCATCTTTACTGCTGCGTCCCTGAGCTCCGGGACAGCATCTTTACTGCTGCGTCCCTGAGCTCCGGGACAGCATCTTTACTGCTGCGTCCCTGAGCTCCGGGACAGCATCTTTACTGCTGCGTCCCTGAGCTCCGGGACAGCATCTTTACTGCTGCGTCCCTGAGCTCCGGGACAGCATCTTTACTGCTGCGTCCCTGAGCTCCGGGACAGCATCTTTACTGCTGCGTCCCTGAGCTCCGGGACAGCATCTTTACTGCTGCGTCCCTGAGCTCCGGGACAGCATCTTTACTGCTGCGTCCCTGAGCTCCGGGACAGCATCTTTACTGCTGCGTCCCTGAGCTCCGGGACAGCATCTTTACTGCTGCGTCCCTGAGCTCCGGGACAGCATCTTTACTGCTGCGTCCCTGAGCTCCGGGACAGCATCTTTACTGCTGCGTCCCTGAGCTCCGGGACAGCATCTTTACTGCTGCGTCCCTGAGCTCCGGGACAGCATCTTTACTGCTGCGTCCCTGAGCTCCGGGACAGCATCTTTACTGCTGCGTCCCTGAGCTCCGGGACAGCATCTTTACTGCTGCGTCCCTGAGCTCCTGGGACAGCATCTTTACTGCTGCGTCCCTGAGCTCTGGGACAGCATCTTTACTGCTGCGTCCCTGAGCTCTGGGACAGCATCTTTACTGCTGCGTCCCTGAGCTCTGGGACAGCATCTTTACTGCTGCGTCCCTGAGCTCTGGGACAGCATCTTTACTGCTGCGTCCCTGAGCTCTGGGACAGCATCTTTACTGCTGCGTCCCTGAGCTCTGGGACAGCATCTTTACTGCTGCGTCCCTGAGCTCTGGGACAGCATCTTTACTGCTGCGTCCCTGAGCTCTGGGACAGCATCTTTACTGCTGCGTCCCTGAGCTCTGGGACAGTATCTTTACTGCTGCGTCCCTGAGCTCTGGGACAGTATCTTTACTGCTGCGTCCCTGAGCTCTGGGACAGTATCTTTACTGCTGCGTCCCTGAGCTCTGGGTCAGTATCTTTACTGCTGCGTCCCTGAGCTCTGGGACAGTATCTTTACTGCTGCGTCCCTGAGCTCTGGGACAGTATCTTTACTGCTGCGTCCCTGAGCTCTGGGACAGTATCTTTACTGCTGCGTCCCTGAGCTCTGGGACAGTATCTTTACTGCTGCGTCCCTGAGCTCTGGGACAGTATCTTTACTGCTGCGTCCCTGAGCTCTGGGACAGTATCTTTACTGCTGCGTCCCTGAGCTCTGGGTCAATATCTTTGCTGCGGCGTCCCTGAGCTCTGGGACAGTATCTTTGCTGCGGCGTCCCTGAGCTCTGGGATAATCCCATAGTATCCATTCTAATTATAAAACACTCAGGAAGGAGGCTTACAGTTCATGGGTGCAGGTGGAGGGCTTGTCCATGCGGTGGCCCTCCTTCAGCAGCTTGAACAATTCCTCCACAGGAACCCCCGGGTACGGCGAGCCCCCCAGTGTGAAGATCTCCCACAGCAGCACCCCGAAAGACCATCTGCAGAGTCAGATGAACAAACCCGTCAGTCAACACACAGGTCACATGAATCTGACCAACTTCTGCAAATTACAACAAATAGTAAAGGTGCATCTATTCCATACTCACACATCACTTTGGTGCGTGTATATCCGGTCAAATAGAGCTTCTGGGGCCATCCACTTGACTGGCAAACGACCCTGTGGGTTAAATGCTAGTGTAAATTGGCTTATTTACAAAGGAGATGGAATAAGGTAAGGGGAAGCAATTCTCACATGAATTGGAATGGCTGAGGTAGGTAATGTAATAGCAGCACACTCACATTGGTGGTCTTCTTATAGTAATCAATATGGTGGATATCTCTGGCCAGGCCAAAGTCTGCAATCTTCATCACATTGTCCTCAGTCACCAGTACGTTGCGTGCAGCAAGGTCTCTGTGGATACACTGTACAGACACATAAGAACTAGGTCTAGCTGGCCCAGCACATACACTGCATCTTTACTGTACTATACTCAACTGTGCTGATGTACGTAGAGTCGGATCCTGATGTTACCTTCTTAGAGGACAGGTACTCCATGCCGCGGGCCACCTGGTAGGCACAGGACACCAGGTCTTTGATAGACATGTTCTCTATGGGCACCTGGTCAGGATTGTAGCAGTACTCCATGCCTGGTGGACGCCGAGCTCTCAGGTACTCCCGGAGGTTTCCCTTGGAGGCATACTCCACAATAACATAGAGAGGACCTGGGGAGGGCGGGGGAGACAAGCGTCACTCACTATTCAACACCACTAGAGGATGTGGCATTTAGAATAACTTTGTGACATCTGACACAAGACAGACTGATAGGAGCAAAATGGCATTTCAAGCGGTGAGGAAGGATTTCATTGAGGGGTGGAAGGGTCATAGTGAGAGTTAAGCTCTGAATTATAACCAACAGCTGTATCTTTCTCCTAACATGTCACACACACAGAGACAAGAGAGAGAAGACTAATGGTGTATTCTGGACAGCCATTTTGTGGTCAGGGGAAAAAAAACATTAAAATCACGGAATTAAGACTCTACAAAATGTAAATAAAGAACAAGAAAAATAATCTATATTATTTTAACACGTGTACTCAAGTGTTTAAACAAAATCTACATCACTATCTATAGTAAATGCATTGACTTGAAAACAGTTTGCCAAAAATGTGAGTTTGTATTTCAAACCAAGCCGGTGGGAATAATCTGTGCAACGCTACCAGATTCCTACTAGAACTTCTCAAGGGACGAGGTGGAACAAAAACCAGCCTTGTGTCGAGGACAGAAAGCTCTGCAATGTTCACAGCAGGGTCAGAACACAGTGCATGGTGCCAGGGCTTGTCAGTGAAGATTTGAAAGATATGGCAACCCTGGCAGCAGCTGTGGTCATCTCAAACTGAAAGCTCGGAAGTTAGGTGTCAGAATCCCTTACTCATAACATTGGACACATTTCTGCATGCTGATCTGAACATGCTGTTAAACAACTGAACAATGCAAGGGTCTCAAAACTAAACATGTTTTCAGCATTTCTGAATCAAAGATTTGAAGGGAAGAAGGGGGGGGGGGTCTGTGCCAGTGTGAGACCTACCATCCTGGGTACAGGCTCCCAGCAGGTTAATGATGTTCTTGTGCTTCCCAATGATCTTCATCATCTCCATCTCGGAGATCAGATCTGACAGGTCTTTCTCTGTAGCATCAGCTGAGGGGAGGAAATTAATTCCATTTGGTTTTACTCATAAAATTCACTCAATCCTGAAACCTCTATGATTTGCAAATAATAAAGAATTCCCATGTACAGTAAAACAATCCAAGTTTGTAAAAAACGAAGTAGATTATGCTACACAAAATGATTTCAAAATACATTTACATTACTACTTAAAAATGTTTCGAAGGCACCACCTATACGCAAAAGGCTACGGACAGACTACTTCCAGAGGGACATTCAGGTAGTGGGTGGGGGGGGGTCAGTCTGGAGATAAATAGTTATTTTCCTACATTCCCACCCCCACTCATCACAGTTTTATTAACACAGTCACATATCCCAAGTCAGGGGGTTCTCATACATTTTTACTCTGGTCTCCCATTTACAGCGGCCAGGAGCCCGTAGCAGATGCCTCTTATGTCTGTGCATCATGGCTCTGAGTAAAACTCTCCTCCCATCTTGTAATTATGGTTGTGGCTTTCAAACTCCTTTTAAATAAATAACTTTAAATAACTTCCCAACATGCAGTATAGGAGACCCAGCCATGTGCCCAAATCACAGGTTCGATATGGTTTATGAGGGTGAAAAAACGACTTACATTTGAGCATCTTCACGGCCACTTTGGTGATCCTGTTTGGCTTCTCTTTGTCCATCCCTACAGCCTCTCCCATCACCACCTGGCCAAAGCAGCCTTCTCCCAAGGGTTTTCCCAGCACCAGTCTGAGTGGGTCAAAGGGTGAGGAAGAAACAAACAAATTTGAGAGGATTGTGACAGACAGGCAATTTTGCCATTCAAAGGTGTGTTATGTGATGTCTGTATTTGATAGATGTGTTCCAGTCATCTGGGTACCGGTCTCTGGGCAGCTCCCAGCGTGGATCCTGGGGCAACTCGTACTCAGAGACCCCAGACAGCATAGGAGAGCCGCTGGATGAGAGGCGGGAGGGCCGCACCAACATCACCCCGGAGTGGAGGGAGGAGCTAGAGTCCACTGACACCTGGAATACAGAAGCCTGCTGTTACTCTCTCATAGTGGAGCCAGGAAAGGAACAACAGACAGAAAGATGTCCAGTGTAGACAGAAAGTAAAAGTAAACCCCCAAAATGTTACTGAAATAAGTCTGTAGACACAATGTCACAACTAATTGATTCCAGTGGAAGCAGAGAGCAGGATGGAACGAACACCTGCCCTCTACTCACACCAACCTGTGTCAGCCCATGGGCTCTTTGGGGAACCAGAAGCTCAAGGAATGAATGTTTTTATTTATTTTCACAATATAATGAACACTTCCATTTGAAAATAATAAGTTAAACAAATTTGAAGATGCCATAAAGATTACACTAAATGGGATGAGAATACTACAAAGAGCAAGAAAAGGTATAAAGATTTCAAACCCCCTATCTACTTTCTGTTACCTGTCTGCGCAGGGGGATGCTTTTAGCCAGCTTGTGGACAGCCAGCTGACTGCTGAAGTCACTCTTCTTGGACGAGCTGCGCATCTTTAAGATGATGGCCACGGCCACCATGACAGCAATGAGGAAGAAGCCCACACAGTAGATCAGCACTTCCAGGTAGGTTTGGTTGGGTGGTGGAGAAGGGGGGACTGCTGGATGAGGGCAACGCGATAGGATAGGTGGCAGGAGGTCAGCCAAATTGCAACTACAGAGGTCCATGCATTCTCAAATACCAATCACACTTTCACCACACACAGGCATGTATAACACACACAATCACTCTGATACATTCACTAAGACCACTTAGCTGACATGTACAGAAAAACAGAGCCCTTGACACCACTGGCACAAAGCGCAGAGCACAAACTCCTATTGTGGCACCATAATCACTTCTTTCAGGCATAGGGTTTCACTCCACATTCTTTTCCAGTGTGACCCGCAGCTATATTCTCAACAGCCAAGTTATCTTGAGTTGGGACAAACCCAAATATATTACACAGAGCCTTTTGCAAACTGATGAGCATTAAACCGGATGTACATTAAAATATACTAACTTTAATGTATTTATTTGTGCGCAAAGGCTCTGTTTTTAAGGAGAACATATATCACACAGGCAACAACAAAAAAACATGCCATTGAACACCGACACACATTTTAAACATGTTCAATAGTAAGTTTAGTTAAATTATTTGTCTAAAGTAAAATGTCCCATTCTGACTTCCTTAGGGCACATAAAATGGTGGTTCTGCATAAAAACCCAGTTTTAAATGGCTTGTGTGGTGGTTGTTGGTCCAAACAATTTTCATTATGATTTTCTTGTAATTACAAAATTTGACATCGACTCATGATAAGGAGCAAACCACCTAGGTATTGAAGTAGACTAGACACAAAATATAACATTTGTTTAATCAAAAATCTACTTATCTCCAATTCAGAACAGTGTTGTAATATTTTGCCATATAGATTCAAATCATCATATTAGACGTTTCTTTTTTACCTCGCTTTCCAAAAAACACCAGAATGATACCAACACCAGCAACACAAGTGAGCTGCCCTTGTGTCTAGAGGCTGAATGACAAGCAGCTTGATAATTGGACAAATTCCAACCCTGAGGAATGAGCCGTCCACTACAGTGGGCCAATTATCAACGCTAGCCTTAAGAGCAGGCTTTGTCCTCACAGCAGGAAATGACATCAGGGATATATGTCATTTGCAGTGCTTGTCAGAAAACATTAGCCTTACACATAATCAAAATGTAAACACCATATTGAAACCAGAATGGGAGAGACATAGGTTTGAGTAAAACACCAACAGTACTGCCAAACAACCCCTTTTCAATGTGAAACTTCATCTTAAAGCAATAAAGTAGAAGTGCATTGTAAAGTTAATCATTTGAAACAACATGGAAAAATGACAAATAATTTATGAAATTGGCCAAATAATGTTAATTGTAGTAATTCATTTTTATTCTACTTTCCAATATTGAGGGTATAAACACTTGAACTTTACTATTCAAGGGTTGTCAGTTGAGGTCACTTTCTATGGGTCAGATAGGGTGTTTGGCATTCTGTTATTCCATAAAACAGAAGACAGAGGGGAAACATTTCTCAACATGGACCATACTGTCCCATCCAGAAAGGTTGGATGGGCCTGGAACATGGCTTACAGGGTGAGGGTGAAGGTTAGTAGCACAACTTGGCCTGGCTTCCACACACATTTACATTGTTCACTGAAGTAGGGTCTACAGAGACCATATTCAGAGAAATGTGGAAAGCGGATGACCAGGCCAAAGGGGAGGAGGAAGGAAAGGAGGAAGTAGAGATCAGAGGAGAGAACCATTGATACCTTTAACAACGGACAACCATGCAGAGTGATGAGATAACCCGATAGAATTGCCCGCCAAGCAGGTATACTCCCCAGCGTCATCAAAAGACACATTCCTCAGTTGGAGGATTTCCATTTCCTTGTCCGTGGTGTTAAGGCCAGCAGTCTAGAAAAGAACAATGGAAGCAGACCCGACAAGAGGCCCAGAGGGAAAAGGGAGGCATGAGTAAAAGATTCTGAAAAGAGGAAAACTTCTGGTAGTGGAGGGGACAGGACAGAGGGTGGCTGGGGTGTTCATCCCCCCCCCCCCTCAGTCCAACACCATCCCCCCTACCAAGAGTAAAAATCCACACTGCCATTAGAGGGCGCTGACAGGATCAGCCCTCCAGTCAGTTAGTGGAGGAGCTAGTTAGGTAGAGACCGCACCACAGCACTGAACACCTTCACTGTACCATCACCATTTGAGGAGAAGCAGGGACGGACATCCCATACCCTATAGACTCATCTCTACATGCAAGAGATGAGCTACATGGAAAACCCCTCAGCAGAGCACACTCACTCAAGACCACACACACTTCACCATACAACAAATACACAAGAAATAAAAAAGGAGCTCATGGAAAGATGGAACGGCTGAGTAAGACAGATGAAAAGCAGTGGGGGGAAAAACAAGGCAGTAATAGGAGCATAAGACTTTGAAGGGCGAGGGAGTGAAAGTAATAGCAGTGGATGGTAGGAGAAGCCCTTATTTGGATGGCACAGGAGAGGCATGGGGCAGGGAAGGGAAAGCAGTCCAACATAAACGAAGACTAAACACATTCAACCACTCTGCTGGGAATTTTCCATAGAGTCATTTACAGTCAGGAGCACCGAGGCGGGATAGAGGGAGGGAGCGAGGGAGGAAAGAAACAGCTGAGGTTGTCCCTAAATAAGTCCCTACATCTCCAGGTGGTCCTAACAGCCCCTGGCTGAGGCTCTCTGTGTGCTCTGCCCCTGGCTGATGCTCTCTGTGTGCTCTGAGCTACTGCTGCTACATGGGGCGGTTACCTTGGGCCTCATGCCTGATGACGGTCAGCCAGGCTGACTGATTGGCCTCGCCTATATAATTGGACACTTTACATATATACTCCCCGCTCTCCTCCTCAGTGACATTGTAGAGGGTCAACACCTGAGTGTCCGAGCTATTAACCCCAGAGTGCTGCAAACAAAAACAAGTCATGTGCAACAAGTCAATGAGGTTGTAACAAACATTTAAATCAGATTGAGGGGTCAAAAAGCAGTCGTCTCTGTTGAATGAGATCACAATCATTTGTTAGTGTGGACTTTCCTCTGTCAAGCATAGAGTTTTACACAACAGGGCACAGGAAACTACCTCTTACATAGAGGGATCATATCCTAGGAGAGGGATACTACACTGCTCAAAAAAATAAAGGGAACACTTAAACAACACAGTGTAACTCCAAGTCAATCACACTTCTGTGTTAATCAAACTGTCCACTAAGGAAGCAACACTGATTGACAATAAATTTCACATGCTGTTGTGCAAATGGAATAGACAACAGGTGGAAATTATAGGCAATTAGCAAGACACCCCCAATAAAGGAGTGGTTCTGCAGGTGGTGACCACAGACCATTTCTCAGTTCCTATGCTTCCTGGCCGATGTTTTGGTCACTTTTGAAAGCTGGTGGTGCTTTCACTCTAGTGGTAGTCTACAACCCACACAAGTGGCTCAGGTAGTGCAGCTCATCCAGGATGGCACATCAATGCGAGCTGTGGCAAGAAGGTTTGCTGTGTCTGTCAGCGTAGTGTCCAGAGCATGGAGGCGCTACCAGGAGACAGGCCAGTACATCAGGAGACATGGAGGAAGCCGTAGGAGGGCAACAACCCAGCAGCATTACCGCTACCTCCGCCTTTGTGCAAGGAGGAGCAGGAGGAGCACTGCCAGAACCCTGCAAAATGAGCTCCAGCAGGCCATACATGTGCATGTGTCTGCTCAAACGGTCAGAAACAGACTCCATGAGGGTGGTACGAGGGCCCGACGTCCACAGGTGGGGGTTGTGCTTACAGCCAAACACCGTGCAGTACGTTTGGCATTTGCCAGAGAACACAAAGAATGGCAAATTCGCCACTGGCGCCCTGTGCTCTTCACAGATGAAAGCAGGTTCACACTGAGCACATGTGACAGACGTGACAGAGTCTGGAGACGCCGTGGAGAACGTTCTGCTGCCTGCAACATCCTCCAGCATGACCGGATTGGCAGTGGGTCAGTCATGGTGTGGGGTGGCATTTCTTTGGGGGGCCGCACAGCCCTCCATGTGCTCGCCAGAGGTAGCCTGACTGCCATTAGGTACCGAGATGAGATCCTCAGACCCCTTGTGAGACCATATGCTGGTGCGGTTGGCCCTGGGTTCCTCCTAATGCAAGACAATGCTAGACCTCATGTGGCTGGAGTGTGTCAGCAGTTCCTGCAAGAGGAAGGCATTGATGCTATGGACTGGCCCGCCTGTTCCCCAGACCTGAATCCAATTGAGCACATCTGGGACATCATGTCTCGCTCCATGCACCACAGACTGTCCAGGAGTTGGCGGATGCTTTAGTCCAGGTCTGGGAGGAGATCCCTCAGGAGAACATCCGCCACCTCATCAGAAGCATGCCCAGGCGTTATAGGGAAGTCATACAGGCACGTGGAGGCCACACACACTACTGAGCCTCATTTTGATTTGTTTTAAGGACATTACATCAAAGTTGGATCAGCCTGTAGTGTGGTTTTCCACTTTAATTTTGAGTGCGAGTCCAAATCCAGACCCCCATGGGTTGATAAACTTGATTTCCATTGATAATTTGTGTGATTTTGTTGTCAGCACATTCAACTATGTAAAGAAAAAAGTATTTAATAAGAATATTTCATTCATTCAGATCTAGGATGTGTTATTTTAGTGTTCCCTTTGTTTTTTTGAGCAGTGTATTTTCCAGCCTTTGTCAGACAACCTTGAATTGATAGAATAGAGAAGACACAATGAAACTGATACAATGAAAATGATAAACTAGATTTAATCTAATATGGTTTGGCTGTATTCTCCAAGTATTACATGGGTTGCCATCTCTTACTTAGGGTGTGTTCGTAAATTCACCCTGGAGTGCACTCTGGGCATTCGTAAATACAGAATGTTGGCAGATTGTCTGTTCCTAAATTCTGAGCGTTTTGATCTTGAAGTGTTCAAAGCGCCCTAGCAGAGCTGATTAGGATGTTGTCATGTTATCTATAGCCGTTGGTGACTAAATGTGCTGCTGGCAACAATTTAATAAAATAATTTTGCCTGCGTTTACCGACACCGGTCATATTCAACTGGTGTTCCGTGTTCGTAAATTCATCAGTTATTCTGCGCTCTGGCACAGTCAGACGAGAGTGCTTTGAAATCTGGAGTAGATAGCCAGAGTGAATTTACGAACGCACCCATAACCTACATTTTATCACCTTTTGTTCCAGACTGAAAATAATACTTGCAGCCATGTGGTGTGTACAGTCTGGTGGACTCAGTCCGTGCACTGCGAACCCCTACCTTGAGGACACGGACGTAGGGTAAGCCATCAGGGCCCACGCGGCTTCCATTGACCTCGATGTGCTTCAGCCACTGGATGTGAGGCTGGGGGTCGCTGAACACCTTACACTCAAACTCCACATCACTGCCCACCACCGCAGTGTTATTGGCTGGCAGTCCCGCCTGCAGTATGGGTCTGTGGGGGGAACGCTCTGCGACACAGACACACGTCAACCACATAAGAAGACATGTCAACCACATACTTGTTGAAAATCCTAGTGGTTATTGCAACAGGAATACCTTGGTAAAAACAACAATGGATTATCATTGAGGAAAAAACTGACGTTTCTAGTACATTCCAGTAATGAATAGGGATTGAGGAATGGCTGAACTAGGAGAGTAACAGGCAACAGGAAGAGGACAGCTCTGTCAGTAGAGCCTGATCTAGGCCAGGGTACAAGGTTACCCTGATCTCATGTCATTTCACTACTTAAATATGGTAAGCTTTACAGCCAGGGATATAACTGTTCCCCTACTACTCTGTCGCCTGTATAATTGTTGCCATTTGGCCCAAATGACTGGAAACACAAGCTTGCAGACAAGTTTGAAGCCGCTGCCCTGAAAGAAATGTTCTCTGGGCGCCCTTTTGATGACTGATAACTCCCCCAACCGTACTAATGAGCCCAGCATCTGGCAGGGAAACAACCTGTCAGGCTTCGGTTGCTTTCCTGATACAGAGATCAGTGTGGTGCTTTGCACACATTTTGTAGAATTACACTCAGTCTCCAAAATGATCTCACAGCTGATCAAGGTTGGGGAGTGAAGTCACGCCAACCCCAGGCCCAGCCACAAATATCCCAGGAGACACCACTGTCTGTGGTAGAGCTTTGAGTTATAGAACCAATGGAGCGTGAGTAAGTCACAGGGCAGGTCCAGGGGGGAATATTAATTTCACCCTTTTACACAGCTCCATCGACAGAGCCAATACGCAAACAAGGTTAATTTAAAAAAAGAAAAAAAGAAAAGAGAGACTAATTTAAAAGACCATGTGACTCTCCTTGGAAAAAGGGACACCATTACTTCAATTACTAGGGCCTAGTATTGTAAACCATTAGCTATATTGAACCAACAACACACTTAGGCTACATGGATATCCAATCGATGATTAAACCAGGGGAATGGGTTAGGCTTGGGGATGCTTAACAATAAATTTCACCTATACAACGGCCCCGAGAAGAGACTCACCAACAACATCCAGCTGGTAAGTGTGGTTAATGCTTCCATGTTGGTTTTCTACTACACAGGTGTAGTTTCCCTTGTCGGATGGCACTACAGACTCCATGATTATGGTCCACATGTGTTCTCGAACCTACAAATTGGAGAAGACGAAGGTTAAATATTTTGTCAGAGGAGAAAGTATGGAAGGCACTTGATGACAGCTGGTCCAACCAAAGCACTAAGACTTAAATAAATCCCCAAAGACATCCTATCAATACTATAAAACGCGAGAGACTTGTTTAGATTATAAAAAAAGGCTGTAAAGCCAGCCTGATTCACAAGTTCATTTCTTGAATGATTATTTTCTCTGACATTGGGATTTACATAACCCCTCAAGAGCACATTTAATTCTGCTAGTTAATATTTCCCCATTTTGTATAAATAACTAACGAGTTCAATGATGTCTAATGAAATCCAGATCAAATGAAGAAAAAAAAGGAGTAGTAACTATCAGGATACTATTTCCCATGCTGTATAAAACTATTGTGGTCCATTGCTTGAGGAATAGTACATTAATGCACTATTGGAAACAGAGGCTGGGAAACTGATTTTTGGTGGTTACATGACTTGTATGTCACAACCTGTTCCGGGAAAAACTATGGTTGACTACAGTCAGGTTACAGCCCATGTACATCTAAGGCTAAATCCTGTTCTCTATATTCCAAGTTATAATTGTTCTTCCATAAATCTGCCAAGACCGGTAGTGTGTGATTAAACTCGAACAAATCTCTCAGACAATGGCAACATCAAACACGCAGACCCTGCATTATGCTTTCTCTCATTTAGCTAAAATGTACTGGGGTTCTACAGCTGCTTCTGGCCAGATGTGTTGTGCTTGGGTTAATACATGTGGTCTGCATTATTTCCTCCTGCCGTCTCCATACATTAAGACTATATGAACAATGCAGCCGTGGTCATAAAACCAAAGCGCGGGGCGCTTGACGAGCCCCGTTCATAGACATCCCCAGCCTCCCATCTAGACCTTGACTGAAAAAACAGCAGCCAGATGGTAAAGCTGGGCGGGGGAGAGAAGGCAGGGAGCTGATAGGAAACTCCTTAATGTGTCCCAGCTGGGGGGGCCTGCCGAGGACAAGACTGGACAACACCTTGATGGGAAGAGCAGATGAACAGGACCCTGGCCCCCTACAACATCCCAAGACATCTTACACCACGTGAGGCTGTCGCAAGCCAACACAACCGTCCACGCTGCAGTGCAGATATGGTCAACTTTAAAAGCCAAGAACATAGTATACAGATGCTATCTGCATCAGGGAAAAGATAAGTAAACAGACTCATCACCACCACGCCCATTACTGTGAACTGTTTACACGGTCTCACTTCCTCTGACAGTGAGCTGTCCTATTCTGCTCCCCAACACAGAGATGGAAGGAAAACTGCCTGATGTCAATTGAATCAGACATGTAGTTTGTCAACAGGAATCAAATAAAAAATTAACTTAATTGGATGTTTAATGGATTTATCCTGTCTTTTCTATGAAAAACAAATTACATTGAGTTTCCTTTTTGAGAAGTTGGTTTTGCTATACGCAGATATATCTTGATGGAAAACAAATGCAGTAAACAGCAGTTACCCAGATGCATTAAAATGAGGACAGCCAGGTGTATCCTGCCTCTTAAGGAGGGCTAAAATTGCTATCCTCGAGGAATGCTTTGGTGGCACAATCATCCATTTGTGGCATTGGATTTCACCTTGCATTGTTCCCCAGTTAGAGGAAAGCAGGAGCTAGTTTCACACCTATCGAACAGGCCTCTAATGCTGTGGGGTGGGGGTTGGTGATCTAAAAGTGATGATACCACCATAACACCTGCACTCATGGTCAAGGAGTTTGGGGATATTCAATTACAATCAATCTACAGTATGGTCTTTGGGCAGTCTAGTACCAAGGGGTGAATTCAGGGGGGGGGGGGGGGGGGGGGGGGGGGGGTTTACCTTGAAGCCCCCCGATGCGCTGATCCCTCTTGAACTCCTTGCCGTTCTTGAACCACTTGAGTGTTGGGGTAGGGTTCCCACTGGCCTGGCAGCGGAACTTGACAGTCTTACTGGCTGGGACAGCATGCAACTTTTTTTCCATCTTCTCTGGCTGAGCCCACTGAGGGGCCATTGCTGAAGGACAAGGGAGAGAAAGACAGAAAAGTTAAACACCTCTTCTGACAAAAGTTGACATCAATTATGTGTGCAAGTAGTTTCCATCAGGCTAAGGAGTATTTCATAAAACCACAAAAAGTCAAGACCATTTCCCCTTAAAAAAATGTTTTTTTTAAATAAACACCAATATAGGATTGACTAGTCTCCTGGGGCCCCAAGGTCATCATCATAAGGGGTGCCCGCCACGCTAGCTGCTTACTTCCCCGTGGGCCCAAGGCAATCACCAGATGCCAGCTGACCACGACTGACTGGCTTTATAATGCACCGTAGACTCAAACACTAAATCAGGGGTCGTCTGGAATGGGCCGAGCTGAGTCACTAGTGTGACATGTCTTACTCAAGTGTAACCACCACTGTGGGCTGCTATTGTTCCTCAATCACGACTGTGGACAAATCACTCTTAGATGAACAGCAAACATGCCTAATAGGTGAATCACACATGAACTGTAGCTGAGACTGTAAATAACTAAATGAGTTAAGCTTAACATAACAAAGCCCTAAGACATTAACAGGAGCAGAATCTGGTCCAAGCTCTGTTCTACCATTTCAAGGAAACAGCAATGGCGACAGGTAGGACTAGGAGGATGAGACACTTACGCAAAAGCTTTTGACTGCTAGACAGCTTTGCCTCCTCTGAGGAAGACTCATCCTCCTCTTCTTCATCTTCAGAGGACGCCAGGATATCAACTGGTGAATAGGAAAAGAGGACAAATATGTCATAGGACTTTGGCTTCCCTGCATTGATATTCCTTTAATTGTTTCTCTCTACGGGACCAGTGATTTGAGCGCTCAGTTGTAGCTTTGTATATTTAACCTTACCTGTGACATTGACAGAGAAGTAGGAGCTGTGGTTGCCAAAGGCGAAGCAGGTGTACAGGCCCGAGTCAGCCGGCTCCACCCCCTCGATCTCCAGTTGGCCGTCTCGTAAACGTGTGTGCTCCCCATCCACCACCAATGTGTCGTCCTTGGTCCAGTTGACTGACTCAGTGCTACATTTCAGCTCCAGTCGGTCTCCAGGGTACAGGGTGTAAAGCTCCGCTTGGATTTTCACAGGTGGTGCAGAGACGACTAGGGGGAAAAAACAGGGCAAAGTGAGGGCTAAGTACCTTCCTGTACAATAGTATACATAAAGAAAAGCAGGCACGCTCCAACTAACACACTGCTAGCAGATACCCATAGACTTCCATCAATTATGCTAATGCTAGTTAGCAGTGGCTAGCGAAACTACCTCTAACTTCCTTCATACTGGACACAAAGGCATAAAAATGTTATCCACGATTTCATCTGACTCTGGAGAATTAGACAAAGGACCTCATTGCCAAATTCCTGAAGTATCCCTTTGGTCACTGGGCTGATAGGAAAACTACATAAAAAATGGTTCATCTGATACTGGGAGATTCATATCAAAATGTATGCAACTGTATACAGCAGGAGACAGATTATATAATATCTACAACATGACCAGTCTTCAGAAAATGTCTTGAAAATGTGGGGGAAAAAATACAAAAATCTAGAAAATAATGCATATAGCTCATATCTGACATTTGGTAAATGTACAAAAAGCTCTCATACTGTGATGCAACAATCTATGTTCTAATCAAATTGACTGATAAAAAGGCATGTCTTGTGACAAAAATCTTGTGCCCAGCTATATGATAAAAGGAATCACAAAAAGACAAGGGAGCAGCTCATTCCTCGATGTCCCTGAAAGTACCATCGTCCACATTCACGCACGGTTTATTGAATCTAAGCCCTTGTTTTCGTTTGCAGAGCTGAAAAATCGAGCTGCAGCCATTTACCTTCTCCACCCAATCCCTGACTATGCTTTCCATTAAATTCAAATCGCACCCCAAATTAGTCAAGGGCCAATCATCAGGCTGGCAAGGAGATCTTTGGGAGAGGAAGGTGGAATTAGATTAGAGGAATGGGGAGGAGGCGAGCTAGACACCTGAGTCCCCCGTTTTCTACGACTACAAAGACGACCAGGGGGTGGGAGTAAACCAATTATGTTGACATTTTGTCCATCACATTGTCCATCAAGCTAAACTTGTCTGGGAGTCTATGGGGACATTTGTCTGTTCCAGACGCTGGAAAAGCATTAGCGGACAATGTGGTCTAAACCTTAGCTATAGACTGAGGACTGGCTATACAGTGAAAAAGCCATCTTTGCCTTTTCCAAGTGGTATTGTCTGGCACAAACACCTGTCACAATACATTTTTTGCATCCTTTGCAGTGATGGGAGAAATTTTTATTTTTTATAGTTACATACTGCAATATTATTCAGATACTTGACTCCAAGTATCGATTTGCTATGTACACCTAGTGTTAGAGCTAGTCGTCTGTACCTAACCAGTCAGGCTTCAAGACGGTGTCAATCAACTGAGACTGCTGTGTCACGGAAGCTCTCCTCACTGCCAAAGCTGACTCACTCTCCTCTGTTCTCATCCTCCTAGATCTATCCGGTGCCTTTGACACCTTGAACCATCAAATCCTCCTCTCCACCCTCTCAGGACTGGATGTCTCAGGCTCTGCATGCTCTTGGATTGCATCCTACCTGGCAGGCCGCTCCTACCAGATGACATGGAGAGGATGCGTCTGCACCACATACTCTCACTACTGGTGTCCCCCAGGGCACCACGTCAAGCTCAACAAGACTGAACTGCTCCCAGGGAAGGCCTGCCCACTCAAAGACCTCTCTGTCACGGTAGACAACTCCACAGTGTCGCCCTCCCAGAGTGCAAAGAACCTTGGCGTGACCCTGGACAACACCCTGTCCTTCTCTGTAAACATCAAAGCAGTGACCCGCTCCTGCAGGTTCATGCTTGACAACATCCGTAGAGTACGACCCAACTTCACACAGGTCCCAATCCAGGCACTTGTTTTCTCCCGTCTGTACTACTGCAACTCAATGTTGGCTGGGCTCCAAACTTGTGCCATCAAGCCCCCTGCTCGGGCTCTACTGATTGCTACCTTGAGGAAATGTACTTTCTATGCCTGTGATGTGGTTGTCCCACCTAACTATCTTTAGATTAATGCATGTCATTCTGGATACGAGCGTATGCTAA
This sequence comes from Oncorhynchus gorbuscha, assembly GCF_021184085.1. Classification (NCBI taxonomy): domain Eukaryota; kingdom Metazoa; phylum Chordata; class Actinopteri; order Salmoniformes; family Salmonidae; genus Oncorhynchus; species Oncorhynchus gorbuscha. Next base: position 57,080,402 of record NC_060176.1, read on the forward strand.
ATTTCTAGTGTAAATGTACCTGGGCCAAAACTCAGGTATTTTTCATCCTATAGCTTGTTCTCCATCTTCTTCTTAAATAGCGAGCCAACATGTTCAGCAATTTCTTGCAATGACTGAGCAATTTTTTTTCTCATGTTCTTGTCTCAGAGTACCCCAGTATGAGTCATAATACCCATAAAACCTAGCGGTAACATGGAAAAGGTTACATTCGTTTTTCCTCCATAAAATTGCTCCTATAGGGGATTTTATAAACACCCCCCCCCCCCCAAATACCACTACACCTCCTCCATGCTTCACGTTGGGAACGTTGGAGATCATCCATCCACCTAGACAAGGCGGTTGGAACCAAAACTCTGAAGCATTTCGTTGGGCTGCCATTGGGGAGGTGCAGTTAACTCTAATGAACTTATCCCCTGCAGCACAGGTAACTCTGAGTCTTCCTTTCCTGTGACGGTCCTCAGTTTCATCATAGCACTTCATGGTTTTTCAATAAAAAAATTGTCACATGCGACAAATATAACAGGTGCAGATCTTACAGTGAAATGCTTACTTACAAGCCCTTAACTAACAATGCAGTTAAGAAAAAAAAAGTGTAAAGTGGGGGGGGGGGGGGGGGGGGGGGGGGGCAGCCATATGGCTGAGTAGCCATTTGATTAGCTGTTCAGGTGTCTTATGGCTTGGGGGTAGAAGCTATTAAGATGTATTTTGGACCTAGACCGCTTGCTGTGCGGTAGCAGAAAGAACAGACTATGACTAGGGTGGCTGGAGTCGGACAATCTTAAGGGCTTTTCTGACACTGCCTGGTATAGAGGTCCTCGATGGCAGGTAGCATGTGATGTACTGGGTCGTACACACTACCCTCCTTAGTGCCTTGTGGTCGAAGGCCGAGTAGTTGCCATACTAGGCAGTGATGCAACTAGTCAGGATGTACTTGATGGTGCAGCTGCTCTTAACTGCACTTGAAGAAACGTTAAAAGTTCTTGAAATGTTCCGGATTGACTGCCCATGTCAAGTAGCCTAGTGGTTGGGCCAGTAACTGAAAGGTTGCTGGATCGAATCCCCAAGCTGACAAGGTAACAATCTGTTTTGCTGCCCCTGAACAAGGCAGTTAAACCCACTGTTCCTATGCGGTCATTGTAAATAAAAATTTGTTAACTGACTTGCCTAGTCAAATAAAGGTCAAATTTAAAAAAAATATATACAGGAAATATTGAAATGTAACTGCAGGTGGTGTTGCTATATACACAGTGTACAAAACAATTATTATTTTTTAAACTCTTTCTATGACAGACTGACCAGGTGAAAGCCATGATCCTCCTATTGATGTCACTTGTTAAACCCACTTCAATCACTGTAGGTGAAGGGGAGGAAACAGATTAAAGAAGGATTTTTAAGCCTTGTCATGAATGGTCCACCACACAAAGGAAATCCAGCCAACTGTGGGAAGCATGAGTCAATATGGGCCAGCATCCCTGTGGAACGCTTTTGACACCTTGTAGAGTCCATGCCCCAATGAAGGGAGGCTGTTCAGAGGTCAAAAGGGGGCTGTAACTCAATATTAGGAAGGTGTTCTTAATCTATTGTACACTCAGTACATGTTTAGAGTATTCCTGTTAGGCTGAGAGAGGATCTCATATCAGAATATATGGAAGTAATATGGCAACAGGTTCATCTGCCTTACCTAAAGTATATTCTCGTAGGAAGTGAATAGACCACTGAGTGCTAAAAGTTTGTATTTCGACTGTTGAAACGGTCGATAATAATATCAACAGAGGTATATTTTCTGGGTGACCTAAATATTGACTGGTTGTCATCAAGCTGTCCATTCAAAAATAAGCTTCAATCTGTAACTGACGCCTGCAATCTGGTTCTGGCTCAGTCAACCTACCATAGTATTTACAAACAAAACAGGAACTAAATCATCCACGTGGATTGACCACATCTTAACTAATGCGTCAGAAATCTGCTCTAAAGCAGTATCCACACCTATCGAATGAAGTAAATCATAATAGCTATCTATATTTTTTAAAAACACGTTCCGAAGACTGGACCTGAAATTGTATATAAGCGATCAGAGATTTTTCAATGATTCCTATGTCAAGGATGTGAAAAATATTTGTTGGTCTGATTCTGATGTGTAATGAGGAACAACCGAATGCCACATGTGAAGTATTTATGAAACTGTTTCTTTTAGTTACTGATAGGCATGCGCCCATCAAGAAAGTGACTGTTAAAACAGACAAATCCCCATGGATAGAAGAATTGAAAAACTGTATGGAACAAAGATAAATTATATAAAGAATGATAGTAAAAAGCTCTGGAGTAGCTTAAATGCATTAAAAAAACGAACTAAGCTCCATCCTTCATTGAGGCAGATGGCTTGTTCATAACAAAACTATTTGATACTGCCAACCACTTGAATAACTTTTTTTGTTGACAAGATAAGCAACCTTAGGCAAACAACAAACACTGAGCCTTCATATTCATGCATAACGGACCAAATAATTAAAGACAAGCACTGTAGGGTAGCTAGATTGGTGTGGAAGAGGTGAATTTTTTTTGTCTATAAATAAGGACAAGCCACCTGGTACTTTTTAAATCAAAAGTAGGCCTAATTCTTGCAGTAACCTAAATTATTTTATATTTGTAAAATTACAGACGAGTAGGCTTCGATAAACAATTCCGTTTTCACCTCACAACTTGGCTGTCACTTTGAGAAACATGTCAAAGAGGCCGTCTAAGACGGCAAAGTCGTCAAAAAAACTAAACAATTTGACCCTAACCCCTAAATTCAGAGCAGAGCAATACCCAACGGACTATTATGAGTCAGGCGAAAGGCTGTTTTGCAAATTCTGTCAACATACTATTGATTGGACCCGTAACAATACGTGTGATGAACACTTGAAGCGTAAAGCTCATGTTAAGAACAAGGAAAAGCATCGTTTTAGCCAGAGCATGCCTCTTCAAACAACCATTTCTTGTGCAAGCGCATCAGCAGATTCAAGACGAGAATTTATTCAGGACTTTGTGGCTGTGTGCGCCGAGTCTGACAAGCTAAGAAAGCTACGGCCGCTTCTCGTGAAGTATTGCAAACAGGGAGGAGCGTTGCCGAAAATGAAAGCAGTCTCAGTGAAACCCACCTGCCCCATGTGTTCGACCAACATATGACTGCCGTTCTACAGAAGATCCGTGGCATGAAGTTTGTTGACGAGACAACAGATGCAAGGGATTACAGCGTTCTAAACATCGTCATTGGTGAGTTAACAGCCTATTAATATACCGTTGCAATAGCCTACATTTACATTCTGCAATATGAATTGTCTGCATGCAAATTGTGATATTCCAAACGACGAGCTATCGTGGTGAAATATAGCGATGCATAATGTCACTAGCTGTCTGACTCTCCAACTATTGCTGTATCTATATTGTTTTCACACTTACAATTTAAATAACACTTATTTCAGTTAAAACATAATTCATGTTTTTCCTTATCTTTTCATTGCAGTGTTGAAAACCAGTACTTTCTGGTGGATGTCATTTTCACTCAATGTTTCCCCAAGCTGTACTAGCTTCCCTCCAGAGCAACAATCTGAACCTGAATGATGCCTGGGCAGTGGTCACAGATAATGCCTCCTACTGCCTGAAAGCATACAAGGAGGTTCTGAAATGAGTTACACCCAACAGTGTCCATGTAACCGGTCTCTGCCATGTCATCAATCTGGTGGGTGAGACCTGGCAGCACAACAAATACTTCTCTGAAGTTGCATCACTTGTGACATGGATGAGATCTGTCTCCTTCAAGAAGCCTGCCAGAAAGAAAAGATGGGTGAGCTTCCTCATTATGAAGGAGAAGGACAAGGCTCCTCCTGAAGCAGTGAGCTCCAGATGGAATAGCTGTTTTGAGGCAGGGAAGTACCATGCAGAGCATGTTCATCTGTACAAAGAGTTTTTGTTGGCAGAAAAGTCATCCCAGGCAGTCACAAACATCCTCAGCCAGCTGGAATCAGAGAAGGTGCAGGCCCTCACTGTCAAGCTAACCTTTATCTCAGAGGGCTGCATCAAACTGATGACAGCTCTGTCAATCCTGGAAGGAACCCACCGTCCCACAGCAGTGTCTGCATACAATGTCATGGAGGATCTGGGCTCTTACCTAGTGAATGGAACGGCAAAAACATGTGGGTATGGTGCCAAGACAGATGAGCTATTGAGAAAGATGGGGAGAGGAGAGAGGAGGGAGGTGCTTGACCATCTCCATGATGCATTCCACTTGGCCTTCAAAGTTCTCAAAGCACTGGGACACACATCCAGCCAGAGAGGTCTACAGGTTGGCTAGGGTGTTCAATCCTAGGCAGGCCCCAGCCATGGAAAAGCAGATTGAAGCCTACACACAACTGAAACCCATGGCAAGCCCATCAACAGAGCTCAGTTAAGAATGGATTGCCTATCAGCACTGTGTCCAGTGAGCCCTCACCTGTTTTGGAGCTTGCTGATTACTGGAGGTGCCTGATCGTGAGATTCCCAAGAGTTGCAGAAGTGGCAGTGCCCTACATCTACTTCCCAGTCAGCTCAGTTGACTGTGAGAGGAGTTTCAGCAAATACAAGACTCTACTCACAGACAAGCGAAAGGCACTCACCGAGTTCAACACAGAGGCTGACAATCATGTAATACAATGGAGATGTCTGTGATAGATGGAAAACTTACAATGGACGGACATAGGAGCTCATTAGATAGCTCCATAGGTAGCCTATTGTTGCATTATTGCCTAGATTCTTGCATGACTCTTTTTTTCCATTTATAACAAAACACTTAGTGGGGCAACAAAGTATTTAGTCAGCTACCAATTGTGCAAGTTCTCCCACTTAAAAATATGAGAGAGGCCTGTAATTTACATCATAGGTACACTTTACATTTACATTTAAGTCATTTAGCAGACGCTCTTATCCAGAGCGACTTACAAATTGGTGCATTCACCTTATGACATCCAGTGGAACAGCCACTTTACAATAGTGCATATAAAAAATATTATAAGGGGGGGAAGGGGGGGTGAGAAGGATTACTTTATCCTATCCTAAGTATTCCTTAAAGAGGTGGGGTTTCAGGTGTCTCCGGAAGGTGGTGATTGACTCCGCTGTCCTGGCGTCGTGAGGGAGTTTGTTCCACCATTGGGGAGCCAGAGCAGCGAACAGTTTTGACTGGGCTGAGCGGGAACTGTACTTCCTCAGTGGTAGGGAGACTTCAACTATGACAGACAAAATTAGAAAAAAAAATTCAGAAAATCACATTGTAGGATTTTTAATTAATTAATTTGCAAATTATGGTGGAAAATAAGTATTTGGTCAATAACAAATGTTTCTTAATACTTTGTTATATACTCTTTGTTGGCAATGACAGAGGTCAAACGTTCTCTAAGTCTTCACAAGGTTCACACACTGTTGCTGGTATTTTGGCCCATTCCTCCATGCAGATCTCCTCTAGAGCAGTGATGTTTTGGGGCTGTTGCTGGGCAACACAGACTTTCAACTCCCTCCAAAGATTTTCTATGGGGTTGAGATCTGGAGACTGGCTAGGCCACTCCAGAACCTTGAAATGCTTCTTACGAAGCCACTCCTTCGTTGCCCGGGCGGTGTGTTTGGGATCATTGTCATGCTGAAAGACCCAGCCACGTTTCATCTTCAATGCCCTTGCTGATGGAAGGAGGTTTTCACTCAAAATCTCACGATACATGACCCATTCATTCTTTCCTTTACACGGATCAGTCGTCCTGGTCCCTTTGCAGAAAAACAGCCCCAAAGCATGATGTTTCCACCCCCATGCTTCACAGTAGGTATGCTGTCCTTTGGATGCAACTCAGCATTATTTGTCCTCCAAACACGACGAGTTGAGTTTTTACCAAAAAGTTCTATTTTGGTTTCATCTGACCATTTGGCATTCTCCCAATCTTCTTCTGGATCATCCAAATGCTCTCTAGCAAACTTCATACGGGCCTGGACATGTACTGGCTTAAGCAGGGGGACACGTCTGGCACTGCAGGATTTGAGTCCCTGGCGGCGTAGTGTGTTACTGATGGTATGCTTTGTTACTTTGGTCCCAGCTCTCTGCAGGTCATTCACTAGGTCCCCCCGTGTGGTTCTGGGATTTTTGCTCACAGTTCTTGTGATCATTTTGACCCCACGGGGTGAGATCTTGCGTGGAGCCCCAGATCGAGGGAGATTATCAGTGGTCTTGTATGTCTTCCATTTCCTAATAATTGCTCCCACAGTTGATTTCTTCAAACCAGGCTGCTTACCTATTGCAGATTCAGTCTTCCCAGCCTGGTGCAGGTCTACAATTTTGTGTCTGGTGTCCTTTGACAGCTCTTTGGTCTTGGCCATAGTAGAGTTTGGTGTGTGACTGTTTGAGGTTGTGGACAGGTGTCTTTTATACTGATAACAAGTTCAAACAGGTGCCATTAATACAGGTAACGAGTGGAGGACAGTGGAGCCGCTCAAAGAAGAAGTTACAGGTCTGTGAGAGCCAGAAATCTTGCTTGTTTGTAGGTGACCAAATACTTATTTTCCACCATAATTTGCAAATAAATTAATTAAAAATCCTACAATGTGATTTTCTGGATTTTTTCCCCTCGTTTTGTCAGTCATAGTTGAAGTGTACCTATGGTGAAAATTACAGGCCTCTCATCTTTTTAAGTGGGAGAACTTGCACAATTGGTGGCTGACTAAATACTTTTTTGCCCCACTGTATATGAAGTACTTTATTTTACATAAGTATAGCTCTAGGTTTTGCCTATTGCTTGCTGCAATGTTGACTAGACTCTTGCATTACTTTTTCCATTTATAATGAAACAGTTATAACTCTATTGACGCACTTGCCTTGATAAAAATAATTGTGCAATGTTGTGTTGCATCATTACAAATTAAATTGTTGACGTTTTATTCATTCACATTTTTAGACACGCTTTCTGATAAAAAGTCTGTAAATCATAAAACACAGAATTCAGAAAAATTAAAAAGGAAAAAAAGGAATTTGGAAAAAAATAACAAGGATTTCATAGAGCCCTAGTTATGGCAAGCCTAAATAAGTTTGGCAGTGAAAATGTGCTTAACAAGTCACATAAGTTGAACACACACTGCGTGCAATAGTGTGTAACATGATTTTTCAATGACTACCTCAGCTCTGTACCCCACACATACAGATAATTGTAAGGTCCCTCAGTTGAGCAGTGAATTTCAAACAAAGATTTAGCCACAAGACCAAGGTTTTCCAATGCCTTGCAAAGAAGGGCACCTTTTGGTTAAAAGAAATAAAAAATAAAATCACTACCAAGATATACAGGCATCCTCCCTAACTCAGTTGCCGGAGAGGAAAGAAACTCCTCAGAGATTTCACAATAAAGCCAATGGTGACTTTTAAAACAGTTAAAGAATGTAAAGGCTGTGATAGGAGAAGACTGAGAATGGATAAACATTGAAGTTACTCCACAATACTAACCTAATTGAAAAGGAAGCCTATACAGAATAAACATTATCTAAGCATGCATCCTGTATGCAACAAGGCACTCAAGTAATACTGCAAAAAATGTGGCAAAGCAATAAACTTATTGTCCCGAAAACAAATCTAATAGAACACATTACTAAGTACCACTATCCATATTTTCAAGCGTAATGGTGGCTGAATCATGTTATGGGTATTCTTGTAATTGTTAAGGACTGGGGAGTTTCAGGATAAAAAAAGAAACAGAATGGAGCTAAGTACAGGCAGAACACTTGGGGAAAACATGGTTGTCTGATTTCCAACAGACCGAGATGAATACAGCAGGACAATAATCTAAAACACAAGGCCAAGTCTACACTGGAGTTGCTTACCAAATAGATAGGGAATATTCCTGAGTGGCCGAGGTGCAGTTTTAACTTAAATATATGGCAAGACCTGAAAGTGGTTGTCCAGCAGTGATCAACAACTAATTTGACAGAGCTTGAAGAATTTAGAAAGGAATAATGGGCAAATATTGTACAATTCAGGTGAGCAAAGCTCTTAGAAACTTACCCAGAAAGACTCACCGATGTAACAGCTGCCAGACGATTATTCTAAGATCTATTGACTCGGGTGTAAATTAGATATTTTAGTATTTCACTTTCAATAAATAAGCAAACATTTCACTTCAGTAATATGGGGTATTGTGTGTAAATGGGTGAAAGGAAAACAATTACTAATCCATTTTGAATTCAGGCTGTAACAACAAAATGTGGAATAAGTCAAGGGGTATGAATACTTTCTGAAGGCAATGTAGATATACACGGAGAGCAAATGTCAGTGGTATGGATGTCAATATCTCATTGCTCAAAGTTGAAAGATTGACTGCATGGTTGACTGCATGGTCTTTGTGCAAGGTGTTGATGGGTTAAAAGGTACTGAACTGTCTGTTCAAGCAATTGGTATCTTCCCAGTCCACAGGTCCAGAACAGAGGAACTCAGTACTTTGAAGCACCTTTGGCAGTGATTACAGCCTTGAGTCTTCTTGGGTATGACGCTACAAGCTTGGCAATCCTGTTTTTGGGGAGTTTCTCTCATTCTTCTCTGCACATCCTCTCAAGCCCTATCTGGTTGGAAGGGGAGCGCTGCAGCATAACTATTTTTAAGTCTCTCCAGAGATGTTCAGTCGAGTTCAAGTCCAGGCTCTGGCTGGCCCACTCAAGGACATTGAGACTTGTCCCGAAGCCACTCCTGCATGGCCTTGGCTGTGTGCTTAGGGTCGTTGTCCTGTTGGAAGGTGAACCTTCGCCCTCAGTCGGAGGTCCTGAGCACTCTGAAGCAGGTTTTCATCAAGGATCTCTGTACGGTTCATCTTTCCCTCGATCCTGACTAGTCTCCCAGTCCCTGCCGCTTAAAAACATCCCCACAGCATGCTGCCACCACGCTTCACCGTAGGGATGGTGCCAGGTTTCCTCCAGATCTGACGCTTGGCATTCAGGCCAAAGATCTTGCTTTCATCAGACCAGAGAATCTTGTTTCTCATGGTTTGAATCCTTTATGTGCCTTTTGGCAAACTGCAAGCAGGCTGTCATGTGCCTTTTACTGAGGAGTGGTTCCGTCTGACCACTACCACAAAGGCCTGATTGGTGGAGTGCTGCAGAGATTGTTGTCCTTCTGGAAGGTTCTCCCATCTCCACAGAGGAACTCTGGAGCTCTGTCAGAGTGACCATCAGGTTCTTGGTCACTTTCCTGATCAAGACCCTTCTCCCCCGATTGCTCAGTTTGGCCAGGTGGCGGATCGAAACGTCTTCCATTTAAGAATGATGGAGGCCACTGTGTTCTTGGGGACCTTCAATGCTGCTGAAATATTTTGTTACCCTTCCCAAGATCTGTGCCTAGATACAATCCTTTCTCGGGTCTCTACAGACAATTCCTTCGACCTCATGTCTTGTTTTTTGCTCTATAATGCACTGTCAACTGTGGGACCTTATATAGACAGGTGTGCCTTTCCAAATCATGTCCAATCAATTGAATGTACCACAGGTGTACTCCAATCACATTGTAGAAACAAGGATGATCAATGGAAACAGGATGTAGCTGAGGTATAATAGCAAAGGGTCTGAATACTTTTGTAAATAAGGTATCTGTTTTTATTCGTAATACATTTACAAACATTCCTAAAAACCTGTTTTCACTTTGTCATGGGGTATTTTGTGTAGATTGATGAGGGAAAAGTGTCATTTAAATACATTTTAAAAGGCTGTAACGTAACAAAATGTGGAAAAAGGGGTCTGAATACTTTCCGAATGCACTGTACAATGCAGCATATACTAGGCTCTTCCTCCAACCAGGGACCACACCCATACTGTATACCTTACCCTCAGGACAGCATTATCAATTCTGATCACGGTAAGCGCTCTCTCCATCTCAACAAAGGCTCTAAACAATAAGGGGGAGAGGGATTATGAGAGAGAGCAAGAGCGTGTACACAGCAGGATCTAGTGCCAGTTGCCATGGTGACCCCAGTTGAGCCTAGTAAAGGTATTTCCTGGATCACATGTCTGACATGTCCTTAATCCCAGCAGTAAAAAGGGGCCAGAGGGTAAGATCAACTTTCTCCTCAAACCAAAGGGAAGGGGGGAACGGGAAGAAGCAGCAGCATTTAGGGATGAGCCACAACTATCTAATTGAGACTAAAACATAGAGGTCCACCACACTCTGTGTGAGGCCATAATATTGCTTAGCTTTTTTCCCTCCTCAAGTCTATCAAGCTGATAAGGCTATGTCAAAATTCCAGCTATCAATCTAGCTGCAGACAGCTCTTAAATATCCCATTGACTTGTCGCGATTGTCGAGCAAAGACAATCTAGTCTTATGATTACAATTGGGATCACAAACAACAACAAGTTACAGCATTGGCCTCACTATTGAAGAGCAGACATACTTTGCATACCCTTATTTTTTATTTCTTCCAAAATGGGATAATCAAGTGGGAAGCATTGAGTCAATGTCTAATTGAGGCCACTTACTAGTTTATGTATTTCAAAATCAAGAGTCATCTAAATGTATACCCTGTGTCACAGTGGGACCTAAATTAACATTGTAAATAGTGATGGAATGACTGTAGACATTCATTAAGGGATATCTGTATGTAACTAAAAATACAGGTGAATAGACAGTCAGTCAAACCAAAGTAGTAAGCTTTCCATGAGGAAGTTGTGGCTCAGTTGATCCTTCTGCTTCCATGGTTGGATTAAGATGAATTAGGGACCATATTTTCAGAAAGCAACCCAGCTGGAATAGTCTTGCTGGCATGCTTTCTTCCAACCATTTGGAAAAATTGATTGACAACCCTGAAAATCAACTTAATTACACAAAATCATGAAAGGGATTTTGTCCGAGAAGTAAGCATGCAACACAGGGTTAGAACAAAAAAAAATGTGCTCGAGTCTATGAGCACAGGACTGCCTCCAAAAACTGAACACATTGGCTCCAGTCTATAGAACCTGCGCTGGCTTCCAGATAGGAAGCAATATGCCGCGTGAATGACTGTTGGGATTTCCTGCTCTCGCCGGAGTGATGGTTGAGTGCAGCACAGAGATCTCAGTGAAAGCAGGGAGATGGTATAAGCAGAAAGACCACTCTTGGTGGCCAGTCTCCCCCCACTGATACAACCGACCTAGTGAGTGAAGGGTTGATCGTGACAACAGACAGGAATTGCATGAAGTGATAGAACACAGGGTCTATTAGCAAACCCCAAAGTTTACATGGAAGGGATAACCTTTGAAAAACTTTCAGCAAATGACCAACATTTCCATCTAACCCCCTCTCTCTGTATTGTGCCTCTAAACCCCTCTATGTCTGAAGAGAGTCTGAATTAGTGGCCATGGCAGCTCTGGGTTTTAAGTCCTCTACTGAAGTGTCAGTGTCTTTTCTGCTTTGACTGACAGAGCCACAGGCCTCAGTACAGGAAGCAGATCTCACAGTTCAAGGAATCCACTGGGAAACAGTTTTCCCACTCGGCCCCACCATTCGATGACTTGTCTCCTTTAGAGACTTCTCCTTTTGAGGAGGGCCTTTTCAACCCAATCCTCCTCAAAGAGAAACACGCCACAAACAAATACTCAAGAGTAAGCAAAAAAAGATGTTTTTAAAGGAACTAAGTGACATGCGTAAAAACATGACAATCTCCACGTAATAAGCTATTTTGTTTTCCACCCATGACAAAAAGAATGTGACCAAATAATTCTGCCGTGATTGTTTGTGAACAGCTGAAGCAATCAGTCACCCAGCAGGGAAGCATGAGGAAAGTGATGCACTCCCAAGTAGTGTGGAGAGGGAGGCTGGAAGAAAAGCAGAGGGGGCCCTAAATAATACCTGGCCATTTGGTGATTGAAAAGTGGGTGGAGAGAATGCGTCAAGCTCCCCACTCCACCAGCAATATATCCCCCAGTCCTTCTAATTCTAGCTGTAAGAATATACACTGTCACTCTCTATGGTTTAGGAAGGGCTCCAAGTGGATTCATGTTTTTTCTTCTTTTTAACAGCTAATTTATAGTTTCCTAGTAGTTTACTCTATTCCATCTGGCAAAAAACAACAACAAACATTTTCATTACAAAAGAGATGGAGAGGAGCAGGGGCTGCTAGCTAGGTAGTGAAGCTGCCTGGGCCTGAGGCTACAGATGAGAGGCATTTACTCCCGCTCCTCCCTCTGTATTGGGATAAACACAGCCTTGCCTAGTTTATTTAGAAGGCTTACAGCCCAAGATACCCTCGTTCATAATTACTTTAATTATAATGCTGGGCTTTATTATATTCCTTTTGCAGCACTCTACTTCCGACTGCTGAGTGTAAGCATCCAGAACTATACACCCACAAATCCAGGCAGCCATTACACTATTGGAATTTATCCAAAATACACATTTTTCAGGATTCTGTTTCAGTGACCCTTTTCCTTTTTTTCAGCCGAGCTTGTGCAACTATTGGGTTGCCTTTTTGTAGGCAACCTATAAACATAGCTATTTCAGTGCTAAAACAATATAACATAGTAGAAACGAAGAGCCATGTCAAACTAGATCCAGTTAGGCTCATACAGGGAATTGGGTGGGGGCTGCACTGAGACTACAAAGAAACTTAAAACACTGGAAAAGTCTCTAGATTATAGTACAACTATAGAGACCAGAGGAATAAAAGCATTACAGGTATGGAGTGCTTGTAAAATACAATTACAAATTTAGACCATTGTTTATGTTGGTAACTACATCTTCTCTAAATCCATCTACTGAAGTACATTAATAATAAAAAAAGAGCAGCATACGACCCATTTCAAAAGGGTCTGGGATAAGAGCCAGTCACATATATTGTGGTTCATTTTGACCACAAAAACTTGATCAGGAGAAATGTGACAAGTAGACATACAATTTAGGTGATGGATTGGCGCCATATTTAAAATATAATAAAACAAAAATAAATAAAAATGTTAAGGTCCATGAAGGGGAGTCTTACCTTCATCTGGGATGGCAGGCCGGGCCTGGGAGGGTAAAATCTGGGCAAGAAAGGCCAGAACCACCAGCATACTCTGCACCGCCAACATCCTGTGGGGTGCGCTACAGCTGTTGATTACTCTGTGACTGGAACTCCATCCGGACCACTGGGGCATCAGCACTGAGGCATTCACTGTGCCAAACTGTAGGAATAGACAATAAGGTGAAACTGGGCTCACGTGACATGTGAAACAAAAAATGCAAAATTATGATTTGAGAGCCTTGCATGAAAACCCATGAGACCTAAACTGAGAGTTGGGCTTACCGCATGCTTCCCAGTCGAAACAGATAGCGCGTATAGGAAGATGAAATGGTGACACTTTGGTTTTGCCAGTTTTTTCCCCGGCTGTTTGAACAACATTTTTCTTGATGCAAGCCAAAGTTCGGTAGCTGTAGTCTACACCCCTTCGTTGGTGATTGGGCAACAGTAGGAATTCTTCAATTAAGTGCTTGATTTCATTCAGTGACAGACGACTAGTTTTCATGCAAATTCTTTCACTTGAGAAATACTGCACCAAAATGTCTTAGATGTAAAATTGCGTGACTAAGATCTCCTCGGCAAAAACATCAAAATGAATGACAGATTTATTGATTTACCTTAGATTGATTCTGACTATTGAGGAAGAGTTGCTGTATGTTGAGTACGGCATCTCAAGAGGGACAAACCGTAATATTGCCAATTTTTTCTAATTTTTCAAGCAAAGGTATTTTAAGGGAGTATGCAAAAACAGATGTTCACGTCACCTAGTTGAGTTCTGATAGGAGCAAACTGAACCTGTATGCAGATGCCTTTAGCATGCTGAGGAAAAGTAGATGTTGAGCTTTGCTAAAAACTGAAACAGAGCTTGATTTCTCTCACAATGACTATTGCATTTAATGCTAAATTAACGTGTTGTTCATGTAAAACAAACACCTTGAAAGACTAACGCTGCACCAGAGAATTATACTGAATGAAAACATAAAAACACAACATGCAACAATTTCAAATATTTTTCTGAGTTTCGGTTCATATAAGGAAATCAGTCAATTGAAATGAATTAGGCTCTAATATATGGATTTCACATGACTGGGAATACAGATATGCATCTGTTGATCACAGATGGCCATTTTCTTTTAAGGTCACACAATGGGCCTCAGGATCGTCACGTATTTCTGTGCATTCAAATTGCCATAGATAAAACGCAATTGTGTTCGTTGTCTGTAGCTTATGCCTGCCTATATCATAACCCCAATGCCACCATGGGGCACTCCGTTCACATTAGCAAACCGCTCACCCATACAACAACATACATTTGGTCTGCGGTTGTGACGCCAATTGAACGTACTACCAAATTCTCTAAAACGGAGGCGGCTTATGGCAGAGAAATTAACATTAAATTCTCTGGCAACAGCTCTGTTGGACATCCCTGTTGTCAGGATGCCAATTGCACTCCTCAAAACTTGAGACACCTTTGGCATTGTGTTGTGACAAAACTGCACATTTTAGAGTGGCCTTTTATTGTTCACAGCACAAGGGGCACCTGTGTAATGATTAGGGATGCACAAAATATTGGTGAACATATCGGAATCGGACAATAATAGCTAAAAATTACAACATTGTATCAGCCTGATGTCTAGTGCAAACCAGATGTCAAAGCTGACGTGCATACCTATATAACGTGACGTAATGTCCAAGTAAAATTTTGCCCTACACGTGCAACACAGCATTCCTAACCTAGCCCACAATGTCTGCTGTGTGCATCGAGTCGTCCACATGTCAAGCAGTCATTTGAAAGATTAAGAACATTTCAGAGGCAACTCAAAGGCGAAATCCATTAAACGCCAAGAAAATGGAATTCCTTGCCCTTGACAATCAACCGTTCTCTGGTCGGGGGTGATGTTGGCTTTCACGATTGGTCGAGCACCGGTCGACACTATCAAGTGCGCTATTTTTCAGATGTTGCCCTACCAGAGTCACAGTGATATCGTCACTGCATACTATGGAACGCCGTTTGGGTCTTTGCGTGTCAAAAAAAAGAAACGCGTTAAATAAGCTTTTAAATTTGACACGTCAAATAACAGTTCTATTATATAATGTGTGTTATGAATTTGCATGTGCAACCCAAGTGCCACCACTACTATCAGTAGCACTGTCAAAGCTGTACGAAAAAGTCAGCAGACATCGGCCACGAACGATGTTTACAATACCGCGTTGGTAATAAAGAATTATTTGTTCGACCGCAATTTCTGGGGTAGCTAGCTTTAGCTTTGTGCCAAGCTAGCACTAATACAACAAGCCTGAAAACAATGACCAGTAGAAACTGCAGTCATTTTCATTATTCATAGCAACGATTTAGGAATCCTTGTGAGTAAGTATTAGCTCGGTAGCCACTTGTTCGCCTATTGAAATTGAACTTCAGTTCATGAAAATAAATAGCTAGCCAGCTACTTAACCCTGTTGACCAAAACTAACGTTATAAGCAGCCAGCTAGCTTCATCTGGCTAGAGAGGTTCGACCGGACCGAAGCTAGCCACAATAAGGATTAGGCACAAGAGTGGAATTTGCGGTTTTCCTTCAACATAAAAGTACCTCTTTGAAAGTGATGTAGAAGGTTACAATTGGTGGAATCATGTCATATTTAGACTAGATAATGTTAAACAAGGTTGGAATGTGAAGCAATGAAATGGGGTATCAGTCTACTCCAGTGGTCGCCAACCGGTTGATCAAGATCGACTGGTCGATCTTCAAGACATTCCTAGTCAATCACCAAATATTTGTGTAGAAAAGCCAATGAACGATAAAAGCTTGCGCTCCTTTTTAAAAATTGTTTTGGGCAGTAGCCGGTAGGTGCACTTGATTCAAAAGTCCTGTGCACCAGGTAAGCAAAGTGTTCCCATGAGACAAACTCCGCTTACCCGGCAGACCGTCAAATCTGTGACTAAATCGAGTGCAACTACTGCGCTGCCCAATCGGATAGCTCAAATCACTGTGGCTACAGAGCTTACATGATCCTGGCCAAAGCCAAGTTTAATAGGCTACTAGTCTACATAAGATTTAATAACTTTTAAAACCATGACCATAGAAAGACTCAACGAATACAGCAACGAGCTGCTGTTTATATGAGTGAGTTCATGTTTAAGTTTATAATCAGCACTGTCACTGTTTATATTCAACACTATTACAAAACACGCTTCTCTGTACTTCCGCTCGGGCTGCCGCTGCAATGAATGAGTAGCCAATTATCGAAAGCCCTACGTTTAATTATTATTAGCTTGTGTCAATTTTAATATTAAGGAATATTTCACTTTCTCTGGTCATAGGAACAACATGAATTTGTGCATGATGCCGATGCGGTGCGACTCGAGTTGCGCCATCAGGTGGAAGACTGCGTCACCTCTCTCTGGTCAGTCTCATCGGAGGAAAGGAAGGAGAGCAGGGACCGTGAGAGGCGGTAGGGGAAAAAATTGTTTAACAGTCATCCAACTCGGAAACTTGGGCATCTTTCTAGAGCTCCGACTTTGACCTGAAGATCACTGATGTCGTGATTTGACCTCGTTGACCATCAGATGCAGGTACTATCAGTCCAGTAAAATTAAAACGGATATTATTTAAATTCATGCTCCACAGTGCCTCACAAGTGCTAAACCAACTGATCTAATTTGTTATCAAAGCTCGAGTTTTGAAATATAATATGGTCTGATTAACAATATTGGCAGGCCAATCATATATCTAATATGCGGTGATAATGTATTAGGCCTACTGCCCAAACCTCATACCTACAAAACTGTTTGTGTGAGGTTAATGCAAAACAAAAATCTGAGCAGTAGATCTCAGCTTGCTTTTTGACTGCAAAAGTTATCTTGACTCAGAAAAGGTTGGTAACCACGGGTCTACTCAGTGACACCCACAGAACAACTGAAGAGTTTATGCAAATATTAGCGTTGTAGCTCTTATCGCAGGACTGTGTGAAATCACCTCCCCAGTCAGCCTATTGTGTGTATTGACATTCATATTACACTGTACAGCTTTCACGATTGGGGATCAATTAAAATGGGGTATCAGTCTAGTCCATAGCCAAGATATTTTATCCCAACGTCCTCCTCAGAGTTAGACTCCAAAACATCCACGCAGTATTGTTTTCCCTTGGGAATAGTGTTCAATACACATAGATTGACAATAAATGTGGCTCAGTTCACAGTTGTTTCAGAGTCCCGCAATAAGAGCTACGACGCTAATGTTCTCTGGGTGTCACTGAGTAGACTGATACCCCATGTCATTGATCCACAATTCATAGGTAAGGCTGTACATTGAGATAAGTATGCCCTCAATGCAATTCTAAAGAATAATACATCCAGTGTGATTTCAGATTGTCAAACTAACAAAATCGTCCTCATTTTATATAACATTCCAACCTCGTTTAGCATGATCTATTCAATTATGGCATAATTCTAGTATTTGTATTCATTTGCATCACTGTCAATGACACTTTTGTTTTTAAGGCTAAGTGCAAAGTCCTCGATTGTGGCTAGCTTCACATAGATGGGGCCGACCACCATTAAATCAAAGGGTTATTTTAGATGACACCTAGCTATAAAGTTAGCTAGCTAACTATAGCTACTGAAACAGATGTTGTTTTGCTATGTTTGGGGGAAGAACATTGTTTGCATCCATGAGCTAGCTAGCATTTTTTTTTATGACCAGCACTGCAGGTGCGCGAGACAACTTTACCAGCATACCATTTCTGGTAATGGGGACATATGTAAATGACAACAAAATAACTTTTGTCAGTGTGGTGTGTGTGTAAACTTTATTTAACTAGACAAGTCAGTTAAGAACAAATTCTTATTTACAATGACTGCCTACCCCGGTCGACGCTGGACCAATTGTGCGCCGCCCTATGGGACTCCCAATCATGGCCGGATGTGATACAGCCTGGATTCGAACCAGGGACTGTAGTAACACCTCTTGCACTGGGATGCAGCGCCTTAACGCACACACATGGACGCAGCGGTCTAACTATTTAACTGTACTAGAATGCTTAAAAAGGTCACTAACATTTTAAATATCGGTATAGTTTTGTTGAGCGAAACAAATATCAGAATCATACAAAAATATAATCTCGGTGCATCACTAGCAATTATCATGCTGTTTAAATCAGCTTCTTGATATGCCCCACCTGTCAGGTGGATGGATTATCTTGGCAAATGAGAAATGCTCACTTATTGGAATGTAAACACATTTGTGCACATAATTTGAGAGAAATAAGCCTTGTGTATATGAACATCTTCTGGGATCTTTCACTTCAGCCCCCGAAACATGGGACAAACACTTTACATGTTGCATTTATATTTTTGTTCAGTGTAACAAGTACAAGATATTTTTTTGAATTAAGGCTGGTGTTTGCATTTTTTGCATGTGCAGATACTCCCTGTGTGATAAGAAAATACAAAGCATGCATCAGATTGTTTTGGAATACCTGAATAAACAAGTGAAATTGTATTCCCTAGTTCTAAAGAAAGTTCTTTAAGTATTTATATGCAAAGAGCAGCTAAAACACCTTTCTTTACAAGCAGTAACTTTAAATAAGCTTGTTCTAAAAAATGTGGGTGCTACAAAGTCATCTTTGTTGCCATGATACAACAAGGAGGAAACAATTAATAAGAATAAAGAGAGGATACAAGAGATAACTGGGCAGGCAGAGCTCATGTGACAGACTTGCTCCCCCATGGCTGTTGATGGCCAATTGAAGCTGGGGACGTATGTTGTAAGTGGGCACACTGCTGTGGGTGACCCTCACATGCATATCTGCTCACCCCTACACCCTGCAGCATCTGGCCAAAGAGATTAACACTTGCCCCTCACCCCCATAATCCCCCGAGGCATTTGTTAAGGACCCAAAAACTCAGGGCTGTTACGTGACACCCCTGTAGAGAGGCAGCCAAGACATAATTATATATATATATTTTTTTTTTTACACTCGCAGATCACCCAAGAGTTGGTTTGGCCCCAACCCCAACACAATCTCCAACCACAATTTGTTCTCATCCCTGTCAAGTTGTTGTAGGGTGCTGGATTCTGAGAACACGCCTATTCGAAAACAATGAAGTCTACATACATTTTGTCGAAAGTAACAAGCATTAGCATCTTTGGAATTAAATCAGCAATATACATGAGATTGGATGCATATATGAACATAGTCTACATAGTTCACTAATGTAAAAACATGTAGGGGTAATCCAAAATCTATAGATCCAAACAAAAAAATCTATGGTAAACGTCCAGGGCAGGTCAGGTCATCCATATGAGTTAACAGATTGGCTGTCTAACAGGCAATAATGACGGACAAAGTCTGAATGGTCTCCATGAGTGTTCTCCACTTAAACATGTTCCTTGTACTGTCGTCAAAATAAATTCAATTTCACTTTCCAAGAATGGCCTAGTGTTCCGGCACAGACCCGTAAGCAGTGAGTCAGTGCCTGGTCAGGCTCCAAGAATCCACTTCAGCTGCCAAACAGAAGGAAGTCCGCACAGCACACGGCCAACCACGTTCCCTGAGCGCTCATCACTACACAACTCTCCATGATGAGGGAACCAATGATGTCGTCAGTGTGAAATATCACGCAACGCCCATTTCCAAGTTTGTCAAGTGCAACCTGCATTTTTACTGTAGGCCTATGCTAAAAACATACCGCACAAAACACACAAATGGTTAAATGAATGTTTTCTGAATATTATATAATCAGAAAAAACTATTCCCAAAAAGGAATTATTGCCATTAATAAACACTGTTAATCATGTGGTCCACTAGACTTAAGGTACCTTTTGAGAGAAGCACACAAAACAAACAAGACTTTCAGTTAATTTATTCTCACCATCTCCGACAACTACGGATATTGACATAAGCATTACGCATCTGCAGCACCGCTTGACTCGTAAAATACCCTCATCTCATAGATGTTGTGCAACAGGGTTTGGAAATAAATACTCAGTCACAAGAGATGTGGTCTCTGGCAGTTGACACTAGCATTGTTAAATGTGTTCTTGAATTGAGTCCGTAAGGCTGCTAGAATACAATTACTTTTAGTGTAAGTAGACATTTATCCAAGTAAACAAAAAGATTCTCTCAAACAATAGGTGTGGGGTCCCTGCTTATAGTGTCACAGCCTCTACTGAACATACAATCACACTGAATTCACACGGAGTCACATTTGAGACAGAAATGAGCTGCTGGATCAATGTGGAATGCAGGTCACACTAGAGTTGTGAGTTTTGATAGAGACAGAGAAATTTGTAAATGTTTTAGCAATCAGAATGCGACGAGATCTGCCTTCACAAAGCATGACTAAGTCGCTTTGGATAAAATGGTCTGCTAAATGGCATATTTTTTATAATATAAAGTTGAATTTAAACATGTAGAGACAGGGTATAAGCCCAAGCATGGCCCCATAATTACTGTATCCATCCATGCATACAATTCCTTAGCTCTGTTAGATTCTGTAGTCCAAACCCACTCATTTCTCCTCTCCCAGAGCCAGTCTACGGAGCAGACACACCAAGCTTCTCTCCATGGGAGTTCAATTTAGGGGCCTTACTCAGTTTGCCCATTCCATCCAGTTAAGCTGCTTTCACAAGTCGGCAGCAGTCAGATGTGTTTAGTCTGCTTTTCACCATTAAGTATGCCATTGCCGACTGTTGATCTGGCTGTGTTAGAACTACAAGAAAGATTTTATAGCTATTTAAACTCTCGTAAGAATGTTTCAGATGAACTACATGTTCACTTATTAGATGGTTCTCCGATTGAACATGTTCCAGCATATAAATACTTAGGGACTTGGATTGATATGGATTTGACGTTAAAAAAATCATAAACATATGAGCTGGTTAAGAAGCTAAGATTTAAAGTTGGCTATTTCTATAGAAACAGATCGTGCCTTTCTCTAAGCAATAGGGAAGCAGATTATTCAGTCAATCTTTTAATCTGTTCTTTATTATGGTGATAGTATTTATCAAAGTGCAACTGCTACTACTCAAACCACTGGACCCAAGCTACCTTAATGCCATTCGTTTCGTCACAGGTGACAGTTTCGATACACGTCACTGCATCAAAAGGTTGGCTGGACTTCACTAAAAGACCCAGAGATCTATACATTAATCCCTATTTGTTTAAAAATTCCATCTAACTAGGTAAATCTGCACCCTTTGCCTTGACTGATTTACACACTTGCCATTCTCTCAACCAGCTTCACATGGAATGCAGTCTTGAAGGAATTCCCACATATGCTGAGCACTTGTTGGCTGTTTTTCCTTCCCCCTGCAGTCCAACTCATCCCAAACCATCTCAATTGGGGTGAGGTCGGGTGATTGTGGAGGCCAGGTCATCTGATGCAGCAGTCCATCACTCTCCTTATTGGTCAAATAGCCCTTACACAGCCTGGAGGTGTGTTGGGTCATTGTCCTGTTGGAAAAACAAATGATAGTGGGAGAAAGGGCAAACCAGATGGGATGGCATATCGCTTCAGAATGCTGTGGTCGCCATGCTGGTTAAGTGTGGCTTGAATCCTAAATAAATCACTGACAGCGTCACCAGCAAAGCACGCCCACACCACTCCTCCGTGCTTCACGAGGGGATCCATACATGCGGCGATCATCTGTTCACCTACTCTGCGTCTCACAAAGACACAGTGGTTGGAACCAAAAATTTGCACTCATCAGACCAAAGGACAGATTTCCACCGGCCTAATATCCACTGCTCGTGTTTCTTGGCCCAAGCAAGCATATTTTTCTTATTGGTGGCCTGTAGTAGTGGTTTCTTTGCAGCAATTTGACTATGAATACCTGATTCATGCAGTCTCCTCTGAACAGTTGATGTTGAGCTGCCTGTTACTCTATGAAGCATTTATTTGGGCTGCAATCTGATGTTCAGTTTACTCAAATGAACTTATCCTCTGCAGCAGAGGTAACTCTGAATATTCTTTCCAGTTTCCACAAATTAACAAGGCACACCTGTTAATTGAAATGCATTCCAGGTGACTACCTCATGAAGCTGGTTGAAAGAACGCCAAGTGTGCAAAGCTGTCATCAAGGCAAAGGGTGGCTTTGAAGAATCTCAAATATAAAACATATTTTGATTTGTTTAACACTTTTGGTTACGACATGACTCCATATGTGTTATTTCATAGTTGATGTCTTCACTATTATTATAGGAACAAGTAAAAATAAAGAAAAACTCTGGAATGAGTGAGTAGGTGTCCAAACCTTTGATGGTACACACACACACACACTTAGGTTGGAGTCATTAAAACTCATTTTTCAACCACTCCACAAATGTCTTAACAAACTATAGTTTTGGCAAGTCGGTTAGGACATCTACTTTGTGCATGACAAGTAATTCTCCCGACAATTGCTTAGACAGATTATTTCATTGTATCACAATTCCAGTGGGTCAGAAGTTTACATACACTAAGTTGACTGTGCCTTTAAACGGCTTGGAAAATTCCAGAAAATTATGTCATGGCTTTAGAGGCTTCTGACAGGGTAATTGACATCATTTGACTGAATTGGAAGTGTACCTGTGGATGTATTTCAAGGCCTACCTTCAAACTCAGTGTCTCTTTGCTTGACATAATGGGAAAATCAAAAGAAATCAGCCAAAACCTCAGGAAAAAAAATGGTGGACCTCCACAAGTCTGGTTCATCTTGGGAGCAGTTTCCAAATGCCTGAAGGTGACACATTCATCAGTACAAACAACAGTATGCAGGTATAAACACCATGGGACCACGCAGCCGTCATACCGCTCAGGAAGGAGACGCGTTCTGTCTCCTAGAGATGAATGTACTTTGGTGTGAAAAGTGCAAATCAATCCCAGAACAACAGCAAAGGACCTTGTGAAGATGCTGGAGGAAACAGGTACAAAAATATCTATATCCACAGTAAAACGAGTCCTATATTGACATACTCTGAAAGGCCACTCAGCAAGGAAGAAGCCACTGCTCCAAAACCTCCATAACAAAGCCAGACTACGGTTTGCAACTGCACATGGGGACAAAGATTGTACTTTTTGGAGAAATGTCCTCTGGTCTGATGAAACAAAAATAGAACTGTTTGGTCATAATGACCATCGTTATGTTTGGAGGGGAAAGGGGAGGCTTGCAAGCCAAAGAACACCATCCCAACTGTGAAGCACAGGGGTGGCAGCATCATGTTGTGGGGGTGCTTTGCTGCAGGAGGGACTGATGCACTTCACAAAATAGATGGTATCATGACGATGGAAAATTATGTGGATATATTGAAGCAACATCTCAAGACATCAGTCAGGAAGCTAAAGCTTGGTTGCAAATGGGTCTTCCAAATGGACAATGACCCCAAGCAGACTTTCAAAGTTGTGGCAAAATGGCTTAAGGACAACAAAGTCAAGGCATTGGAGTGGCCATCACAAAGCCCTGACCTCAATCAGAACATTTGTGGGCAGAACTGAGATGGTGTGTGCGGGCAAGGCCTACAAACCTGACTCAGTTACACCCGCTCTGTCAGCAGGAATGGGCCAAAATTCAACAAAAGTATTGTGGGAAGCTTGTGGAAGGCTACCCGAAATGGTTGACCCAAGTTAAACAATTGAATCTCTTCGAGCTAGGGGGCAGTATTTTTAAATCTGGATGAAAAGCGTGCCCAAAGTAAACTGCCTGTTACTCAGGCCCAGAAGCTATGATATGCATATAATTAGTAGATTTGGATAGAAAACACTCTAAAGTTTCTAAAAAAAACAGAACAGGTATGGCAGGCGAAAACCTGAGGACAAACCATCCCCCAAAAATGTTCAGCCTACCACTTTTCCAATGGCTGTCATGTTATTTCTGAGGCGAAAACCTCCCAGATTGCAGTTCTTAGGGCTTCCACTGTATGTCAGTCTTTAGAAAGAGTTTCAGGCTTGTTTTTGAAAAAAAAAATGGGTTAGAATTTGTAGTTTTTCTAAGTAGCTGCCATTTTGGCTGTAGTGTTTCCATGTGCGTGGATGAGAGCACGTTCTTTGTTTTTTTTAATCTCCGGTAAAGACAATAACGATTCTCCGTCTTAAATGTTATCGTTTATTTACCTATTAGGGTACCGGAGGTTTGATTATAAACATTGTTTGACTTGTTTGGAGAAGTTTATTGGTAAAGTTTGGGATTCATTTTGTATGCATTTTGAAGGAGGTTAAACCGGTGGAGTATTGAATGAAGCGCACCAGCTAAACAGAGTTTTTGGGGATATAATGGACTTGAACAAAAGGACCTTTTGTGATGTAGCTGGGACCTTTTGGAGTGCCAACAGAAGAAGAGCTTCAAAGGTAAGGCATTTATTATATCACTATTTCTGACTTTCATGGCGCACCTGCCTTGGTTTATTTTTTTCCCCATGCTTTTGTATGTGGGGCGCTGTCCTCAGATAATCGCATGGTGTGCTTTCACCGTAAAGCCTTTTTGAAATCTGACACAGCGGCTGGATTAACAAGAAGTTTATTTTGACGTTTGACACTTGTATTTCATGAATGTTAAATATTTCTATCATTTGAATTTCGCGCTCTGCAATTTCACAGGATTTTGAGGTGGATCGCTAGCGGAACACCTGCTCCAGAAAGGTTACAGAAAGGTGTGCCAGCAGCATACCACTCTGCATACCACTGCTGTCTTGCTTCTGAAGCTAAGAAGGGTTGGTCCTGGTCAGTTCCTGGATGGGAGACCAGATGCTGCTGGAAGTGGTGTTGGAGGGCCAGTAGGAGGCACTCTTTCCTCTGGTCTAAAAAGAATGTCCCAATGCCCCATGGCAGTGATTGGGGACATTGCCCTATGTAGGGTGCAGTCTTTCGGATGGGACGTTAAACGGGTGTCCTGACTCTTTGAGGTCATTAAAGATCCCATGGCACTTATCATAAGAGTAGGGGTGTTAACCCCGGTGTCCTGGCTAAATTCCCAATCTGGCCCTCAAACCATCATTACTTTACCAGGGAAGACACATTGAGACGTAGGCCTATTTTTCAAAATGTATGTATTGTATTGTGCAGGGCACATTTTGAAAGAGACCTACGTCTCAATGTGTCTTCCCTGGTAAAGTAAAAATGAATAAAAATAAAAAAGGACTGAATTCTTCCAAGTTTCTAAATATGTTGTTTAGTTACTATGCATGTGCATCAAGTATTGTAACAAGGTGATCTCCATTTCAAAAGATGTATAACTTCAGTCTATTTTTCATATAAATTACAGGTAATATTCTCCAATATAGGCTAAGTTATTCAATGCCACATTTCACCACAAACTATTATTAAATCACTGAAACAACTTTCCAGAGAAACAGTAAGCTACAATAACTCTGTGCCAACCCAGCAGCCTAGTAAATTACAGGGCAGGACAATTCCTCACTTCCTTTCCTACAGCTCAACAGAACAACTTTTTTTCCTGGTGAACTCCCTAAGGGAATGCCGCTTAGCTCAACCATCCATCTTCTCCCTCTCATTTAAAACCAACTTGATAGTAACTTTGTAGGCTCATTGACACTATCCATTCTAAACCTGCTTCCATACAAAGTCAGCATTAGCAACACTGAATTGGCAAAGCAGGCTTTTGGGGTGGACACATGATTTAATTTATACTGAACAAAACTAAAACGCAACAATTTAAAATATTTTACTGAGTTACAGTTCATATAAAGTAAGTCAATTTAAATAAATAAATGAGGCCATAATTTATGGATTTCACATGACTGGGAATACAGAAACACATAGGTTGGTCACATATACCTTTAAAAAAGTAAAGTATGGGCAAGGATCAGAAAACCAGTCATTATCTGGTGTGACCACCATTTGCCTCATGCAGTGCGACATCTCCTTTGCATAGAGTTGAACAGGCTGTTGATTTTAGTCTGTGGAATGTTGTCCCACCCCTCTTCAATGGCTGTGCAAAGTTGCTGGATATTAGCGGGAACTGGAACACGCTGTCATACACGTTGATCCAAAGCATCCCAAACACGGTCAATTGGTGGCATGTCTGGTGAGTTTGCAGGCCATGCAGGAACTGGGACAGGTTTAGCTTCCAGGAATTGTGTACAGAATCTTGCGACATGGGGCCGTGCATTATCATGCTGAGACACGAGGTGATGGTGGCAGATTAATGGTACAACAATGGGCCTCAGGATCTAGTCACGGCATCTCTGTGCATTCAAATTGCCGTTGATAAAATGCAATTGTGTTGGTTGTTCGTAGCTTATGTCTGCCCATACCATAACACCATGGGGCATTCTGTTCACAGCAATGACATCAGCAAAATGATCACCCACACAACGCCATACATGTGGTTTGCGGTTGTGAGGCCGTTTGGACCTACTGCCAAATTCTCTAAATTGACGTTGGAGGCGGCTTATGGTAGAGAAGTTAACATTCAATTCTCTGGCAACAGCTCTGGTGGACATTCCTGCAGTAACCAATCGCATGCTCCCTCAAATCTTGATACATCTCTGGCGTTATTGTATGTGACAAAACTGCATATTTTAGTGGCCTTATTGTCCCCATCACGAGATGCACCCATGTAATGAGCATGCCGTTTGCTATGCCACACCTGTCAGGTGGATGGATTATCATAGCAAAATAAAATAAAAAGCTCAATAACAGGGCTAAACTAATCTGTGCACAAAATGAGAGAAATAATATTTTTGTGAGTATGGAATATTTCTGGGATCTTTTATTTCAGTTCATGAAACATGGGACCAACACTTCACATTAAGCATTTATATTTCTGCTCAGTGTAGTTTCAGAGGTGTGCACTATAAAAAGTGATGGGGCAATCTACTTTCCTCACACCACATAGATAGATCTCAGTTGTTTTCACAAAGAGCCACAAGCAAGAATGAATCTGCAAGCAGAACAGTTACCGGTTTGCATTGTACAGTATTTACTATTCTCCCAGTAAGTATGCTTACTACTTGGGGAAACAGACAGCCTGAAATCAAAACCCTGTAACTGATACTTCTAAGTAGTATTATTTCACAGCAAAAAAGCATCTTCCAATCAATATGCTCTTGATCTTATTTGTTTCACATTGTAAACACTTGTTGTGAACATTCAACATGTACATTCTTGGAAGTCAATGTAGTTGACTAAGCTTATTCCCAGGAGCCAGTTTGCTTGTTTGTTTCACATAACTCTCAAGTACTAAAGCATCTTTCCTTTAAAAAAGTAGATATTTTAAAGCAGAAGGGCACCTAATTCCAATCTGAGGTAAATAAATCATGCAAACACTTTTTTTGTTATCTTCAGAAGTTAATTTCAAATTATGGGCTATTTTGAAGACAGACTCAAGCAAAATCTTGTGCAAACGTGTTATGTCAAAACAAGCACTGACTTGAAGCTTTTAATTGGCCAGGAACACAGGTGACGGAGGTAAAAATATATCTAACAAAAAGGGAATGACAAACACATTTTCAAAATAAACATTACAAAGACCGTAAAATACACTGCATAGCCACCACACCATAATATTTCTTAATTGAAAATGCAAACTGATAAAACCCTCTAACCAAAGGTGTAACATTTTGCATGTCATACTGAGGAAGGGGAACATAAATCCTAATGTAGGCCTATGTTAGGGATAATTGACGAGATCAACCAGAAAAGCAACAAAATAAATTACAACAAATAAATACTCAACTTTAATCTTCTCTCCCAATGTTCCAAGTGTTTGAAGAGGTGACTGAGCTTCCAGATGGTTATTATTGCCCCCCCCCCCCCCCCACTACTCCAAATGCTCTCCCAAACTAATTAAGCACATGACAAACAAATTAAATTACAAAACCATCACCAAATGTAAAATGTTCAACCGAATACAGGCAATTTTCTAAAATGTGTCAAATAACTTGAAGGGGAAAATAAAAAGTCCAGTCACATCATTGGTGCATGGTTTGTTTCCAAACCAGAAACATATGTCCAGACTCTATATAGGAGGGGGACTAGTGTTACAGGCAATTTAAAAAAAAAGTTAAACAAAAAAATGTTCTTTCTGAGAGTCATCTGTCACAATGTGGATACCTGATACTGATCTAAATAATGCTAGCTAGCTAGGTCTCCCTCACTAAAAATAATTCTAGCAGCACGCGCTGTGCCGAACATGTAAATACAAATTATTCCAATTTACACCTTTTAAAAAAAACCTACCTTTTTGACAAAACCCTCGAGGGGCGACGAAACTGCCAGCGTAGAAAAATGTTGTACTCCGAGATTTGATGTTAATTTTTTCTTTTACAAAAGCTTGAATATCCAAAGTAGTTTATTTTAACCCGTGAATATGCAGTATTAAACGAGGAAACTTTCACAATATATTATACTTTCCCCACGTTTACCCAACTTGCCCAAAAGAAAATAAAACAATGCGCAAAGCATCAAAAGAAAGCTTCCTCCAGGGAGAGGTCTGCCCCAATCCCAGACCTTCAAATGTACAAGGTAAAAACGCAGAAAAAAAAACATGTAGGATATGACTACACTAGCTACTATAAAATGTGATGAAGTCTAGTTGTACCTTTCGGCACGAAAAGGTGTGCAATATTCCCACTTCAATTCTAAGAGATTTTAGAAGCGATAGAAGATCCGTTCGTCGTTTTCATAAATCCATTAGCTCACGAAGAAACAGTCAAACCGACTCCAAAAGTTCCTTTGCTGGGGTTTTTTACTGGCTGAAAGACTCGATATTAAATTGTTTTAATTGTGCGTTCATGTCTATCTAACTTCTCTCAACTCAGGCTGCCCTCGACCACCCCCGGCCAAATTACTGCATACAGACAACGAGATTCCAGATTCGTGGAAGCCTTCCCCCCCGACCATCGTAGCAAATGCCTATTCGCATCACTCGGTTAGAACAAACCTGGCTTCCCCTGCCATCCACAACACCTCTGTACCCACGTTTTTCAGCGCGCTCTTTGCATTGTGGGTTTGTAGTTCTAAACGCGCGCTCTTTGCCCTCACACACTCAACACATTTCAGATTTTTTTCTTTTAACAGGAAATTATTCTAATTTGTATTACTGCATGTATGCTAATGTTCCTTTGAATGTTCAGCATTGATCCCGGAACAGACTTATTATAAAAGACACACACACACACAACCACACCATTATATTTATCACAGTAGCTGCTGGGCATTAAGGCTTAAATGTATAGAACACAATATGTTGGCAATTAGACCTGAATAAATGTAAATCCAGGACACTCAAATTAGTATAATATTGGATCTCATCACGGACAACGTTAGAATTTTTGCTAATTAGCCACTTTGCAACTCCTTAGCATGCTAGCTGACCCTTCCCCTAATGTCAACCCTTTAACCTAAATCCAAACCTTAACCCTAACCTTAACCCCTAGCCTAGTTAACGTTAGCCATATAGCTAACATTAGCATTACACACTGAGCCACCTAGCTAACAAATTGCAATTCATAACATATTGTACGAATTGCAATTTGTAACATATCATATGAATTGTAATTCATAACATATTATACGAAATGGACGATGGAAATCCACAAATTAATACATACCGTAACATGTCATACTAATTGGAGTGTTCCGGATTTACATTTACTATGTTACGTCTACCCCTGAGTCCAGGATGGATAGAGATGCTACAAATTCTGCTACTGAAAGACAAATACCTCATTTCAGGCTGGGCTACAAGTAAGGCTGTTTATAACAGGTAGTAGTTACTGAATCTTGTTACAGAAAACGCCAGAAAGAATGTATCTACCTAGTTGACCATTACCCAGTCTTATTCTTTTTGAGAGCAATAATGCAGGTCTGAAAGGCCCCCATTGACCTACTAAAGGGGGCCCCCATTGACCAACTATAGCAATGCATGGAGGTGGCAATGAGGTGTGAACAAGACCAACAGAGACTAATGAGGAGAATACTCATGGTGCATTTTCACTGAGGATTTACCCCAGTGTTTTAACAAAAAGCTTAAGACTTTTGTGTTTCCACCTCCACGGCCCGGCTCCTAGAACACTGGGCCATGGCCTCAGTGGACCTGCACCGACTTGGGGCAAAGGCAAGGCCGCTGGGGCTTTTCATGTATAATTTTCATAACAATAAGCAAACTGTGAACATGGGTATAGACCTTCGACGGTTAACACCTTTTCACAAAGCAACTTTTTTGATTCTTCTCTTCACAAGTCCTCACTGTCAGCCCTAGCTATGGAAACACAATTTCCCAAGTAATTATTTTATGTAACCTTTATTTAACTAGGCAAGTCAGTTAAGAACAAATTATTATTTATAATGACGGCCTACCCCAGCCAAACCCTAACCCGGACGATTCTGGGCCAATTGTGCGCAATATGAGACTCACAATCACAGCCAGTTGAGAGAGTGAGTGAGTGAGAGAGAGAGTGAGTGAGTGAGTGAGTGAGTGAGTGAGTGAGTGAGTGAGTGAGTGAGTGAGTGAGTGAGTGAGTGAGTGAGTGAGGCTATGTGCACACTGCCCACAAAACGAGGTGGACCCTGAGCTGCACTTCAAATGTATGACCATATTAGAGACACATATTTCCCTCAGATTACACAGATCTGCAAAGAATTTGAAAACAAACCCAATTTTGATAAACTCCCATATCTATTGGGTGAAATACCACAGTGTGCCATCACATCAGCAAGATTTGTGACCTGTTGCCACAAGAAAAGGGAACAAACACCATTGTAAATACAACCCATATTTATGTTTATTTATTTTATTTTTTGTACTTTAACTATTTGCACATAATATGACATTTAAAATATCTTTATTCTTTTGGAACTTTTGTGAGTGTAATGTTTGCTGTTAATTTTTATTGTTTATTTCACCTTTGTTTATTATCTACTTCACTTGCTTTGGCAATGTTAACATATGTTTCCCATGCCAATAAAGCCCTTAAATTGAATTGAAATTGAAATTAAATTTGAATTGAAAGATATATATATATATATATATATATATGTAAGAAAATAAACTAGAAGATAGGAAAAAAATAAAAACAAATACAGGCTCAGTAGAAAACACTGATGCCAGTTTGAAGAATGTAAATAAGTACCCTAAAGATGTATCAATGCAACAGTAATAATGATACTACATAACAGACCTAAGATTTTGTGGTGAAGACTAACGATATGCTTTTTCTTATTTCTCTACCTGATACATTCCACTCACATACATTTCAAACCCATGTTTGATGGCAATAGCAAGCTAAAACTGTGTGTCACATCTAAAACCACTTTACAGTAACTGGATAGAGAACCATATGAGGACATCAACACTATTTTAAATAGCAGCAGTGTGAGCGCATCTGGTAACTTACTCACTACAAAGCATAAAAGCCACTGCTCTCTGACTCCGATCAATCACATCTTTTATATATAGGGACTTCATATGGTCTTTTTCTTTGATGCCATGTCACCCCTGCGCTGCCTCATTTGATTTGCATCACATGCCTAATAAATGAAGTTCTCCTAATCTCATTTGCATTGACACATGCATCCCAGTTTGGTTGTCTCCCACACAGGGAGTAAAATTAACAGCAGAGTTGGAAGGGAAAGGCCGGATGTATAATTCTATAGTAATAGTAAATATATCATTAATACTTTAGCATCTTTATATTAATACACAAAAACACAGTTTATTTTGTATGTTTTACACAGTATGGTTATGCTTTTATTATTATGAAATGCAAGGAGCAACTGCATGGCTAATCACCGGTAATTATCCCCCAGCAATCTCACGTCTCAAACAATAGCATTGTGCTCCTTTGGTATACAGTAGGTGTACCATTACTCTCCAATGAGAGAGTGAAAAAACATAACATCTCTGCTGCTGCATTGGTTACAGCTCCAGGCAAGCAGAGCAGAGTTTCTACTAGGTAGATTCATTTCCTCACAAGCCCAATAGCTTACTATCTGTTCCTCATCACAAATATAAAGGGAAGCACTATACTAGGGCTGGAAGGGGAAAGGTGGCCAAGGCAGCAGCTACTCTTCCTGGGGTCCAGGAAAATTAAGGCAGTTAAACCATTTAAAAAAACATTACAATACATTTACAACAGATTTCACAACACATTAAGTGTGTGCCCTCAGGCCACTACTCTACTACCACATATCTACAACACAAAATCCATGTGTACGTGTGTGTATAGTGCATATGTTATCGTGTGTGTGTATGCATGTGTTTGTGCCTGTGTTTGTGTCTCTTCACAGTCCCCGCTGTTCCATAAGGTGTATTTCTATCTGTTTTTAAAATCAAATTTTACTGCTTGCATGAGTTACTTGATGTGGAATAGAGTTCCATGTAGCCTTCTTTCTTTTCTCTCCAAAACTCTTGAACGTGCCGTCCTTGGTCAGCTCTCCCGCTATCTCTCTCAGAATGACCTTCTTGATCCAAATCAGTCAGGTTTCAAGACTAGTCATTCAACTGAGACTGCTCTTCTCTGTATCACGGAGGCGCTCCGCACCGCTAAAGCTAACTCTCTCTCCTCTGCTCTCATCCTTCTAGACCTATCGGCTGCCTTCGATACTGTGAACCATCAGATCCTCCTCTCCACCCTCTCCGAGTTGGGCATCTCTGGCGCGGCCCACGCTTGGATTGCGTCCTACCTGACAGGTCGCTCCTACCAGGTGGCGTGGCGAGAATCTGTCTCCTCACCACGCGCTCTCACCACTGGTGTCCCCCAGGGCTCTGTTCTAGGCCCTCTCCTATTCTCGCTATACACCGAGTCACTTGGCTCTGTCATAACCTCACATGGTCTCTCCTATCATTGCTATGCAGACGACACACAATTAATCTTCTCCTTTCCCCCTTCTGATGACCAGGTGGCGAATCGCATCTCTGCATGTCTGGCAGACATATCAGTGTGGATGACGGATCACCATCTCAAGCTGAACTTCGGCAAGACGGAGCTGCTCTTCCTCCCGGGGAAGGACTGCCCGTTCCATGATCTCGCCATCACGGTTGACAACTCCATTGTGTCCTCCTCCCAGAGCGCTAAGAACCTTGGCGTGATCCTGGACAACACCCTGTCGTTCTCAACTAACATCAAGGCGGTGGCCCGTTCCTGTAGATTCATGCTCTACAACATCCGCAGAGTACGACCCTGCCTCACACAGGAAGCGGCGCAGGTCCTAATCCAGGCACTTGTCATCTCCCGTCTGGATTACTGCAACTCGCTGTTGGCTGGGCTCCCTGCCTGTGCCATTAAACCCCTACAACTCATCCAGAACGCCGCAGCCCGTCTAGTGTTCAACCTTCCCAAGTTCTCTCACGTCACCCCGCTCCTCCGCTCTCTCCACTGGCTTCCAGTTGAAGCTCGCATCCGCTACAAGACCATGGTGCTTGCCTACGGAGCTGTGAGGGGAACGGCACCTCAGTACCTCCAGGCTCTGATCAGGCCCTACACCCAAATAAGGGCACTGCGTTCATCCACCTCTGGCCTGCTCGTCTCCCTACCACTGAGGAAGTACAGTTCCCGCTCAGCCCAGTCAAAACTGTTCGCTGCTCTGGCTCCCCAATGGTGGAACAAACTCCCTCACGACGCCAGGACAGCGGAGTCAATCACCACCTTCCGGAGACACCTGAAACCCCACCTCTTTAAGGAATACTTAGGATAGGATAAAGTAATCCTTCTCACCCCCCCCCCTTAAAATATTTAGATGCACTATTGTAAAGTGGCTGTTCCACTGGATGTCATAAGGTGAATGCACCAATTTGTAAGTCGCTCTGGATAAGAGCGTCTGCTAAATGACTTAAATGTAAATGTAAATGTAGTCATAGCTCTATGTAGTACTGTGCGCCTCCCTTAGTCTGTTCTGGACTTGGGGACTGTGAAGAGACCTCTGTTGGCATGTCTTGTGAGGCATGCATGGGTGTCCGAGCTGTGTGCCAGTAGTTCAAACAGACATTGGATTCAACATGTCAATACCTCTCACAAATACAAGTAGTGATGAAGTCAATCTCTCCTCCACTTTGAGCGAGGAGAGATTAACATGCATATTATTGATGTTAGTGCCCTGTTCTGAGCCAATTGCAATTTTCCTAAGTCCCTCTTTGTTGGACGTGACCATACGACTGAACAGTAGTCCAGGTGCAACAAAACTAGGGCCTGTAGGACCTTCCTTGTTGATAGCGCTGTTAAGAAGGTAGAGCAGAGCTTTATTATAGAGACTTCTCCCCATCTTAGCTACTGTTGTTTCGACCATTACATTTTACAATCCAGGGTTACTCCAAGCAGTTTAGTCACGGCAACTTGCTAAATTCCCACATTATTCATTGCAAGATTTAGTTCAGGCTTAGGGTTTAGTGAATGATTTGTCCCACATACAATGCTTTTATTTTTTTGTATTTTTTATATTTAGGGCTAACCTATTATTTTCCACACATTCTGAAACTAACTGCAGCTCTTTGTTAAATGTTTCAGTCATTTCTGTTGCTGTAGTAGCTGACGTGTATAGTGTTGAGTCATCCACATACATAGACATTCTGGCTTTACTCATGTCGTTAGTAAAGATTGAAAAAAGTAAGGGGCCTATAGGGAATTCATGATTCTACTTGGATTATGTTGGAGATGCTTCCATTAAAGAACACCCTCTGTGTTCTGTTAGACAAGTAACTCTTTATCCACAATATAGCAGGAGTGTAAAACCATCACACATACGTTTTTCCAGCAGCAGATTACGATCGATAATGTCAAAAGCCACACTGAAGTCTAACAAAACAGCCCCCACAGGCCTCCTGAGTGGCACAGCGGTCTAAGGCACTGCATCGCAGCGTAACCAGCATCGTCCGGTCTGGAGCCTCCGCCGATGATCGGCGGTCTGGTTCCTCCAGTGAAGGTCCATGCACAAGGGCCGCCACCAAATTGGAGGGATCTGCGGGTGGAGGGGGGTCTATGTCCCGCACCGGAGCCGCCGCTGTGAAGGGATGCCCACCCGGACCCTCCCCTTTAGAGTCAGGTTTTGCGGCCGGAGTCCGCACCTTTGGGGGGGGGGGGGGGTACTGTCACACCCTGGCCATAGAGAGGCTTTTATTCTCTATTTTGGTTAGGCCAGGGTGTGACTAGGGTGGGCATTCTAGTTTCCTTATTTTTATGTTAGTGTGATTCCCAATCAGAGGCAGCTGTCTATCGTTGTCTCTGATTGGGGATCATATATAAGTTGTCATTTTCTGTTTTGTGGGATGTTGTTTTCTGTTTTGTAATCTGTACCTGACAGTACTGTTCTGTTTTTTGATAATAAATATCATGAACACTTTCCACGCTGCATTTTGGTCCACTCCTTCAAACGAGAGCTGTTACAATGTTAGTTCAGGGTGAGCTGCACACAGTGGACTTCCTACTAGGGCACACTGCCTCAGTGCTAACAGTATAACTCTGGTTCATAGGCACATGATTACTGCATACAAAAGATGTGGGAGTAGCAGAGGCATTCAGGGCATTAAAAGCGACATAAATTAGGTTGCTTACATTGTGTCTTCCAACACCCCTGGGATAATGTATATAGCTGAAGCATTGTGACAACTCAGCGACACAATGGTAGGGTTTACCTGAGCTGGACTTGGGTAATTAATAAGTCATTGTCTCAACAGACCCTTATAACGCTGTGAAAGGATCCAGGAACCCAAATGATTTGGGTGGATCCCATCCTCCTTATGAAATGAGAAGGTATCAAAATTGTCAATAAATGTTCACCCACAGAGCTGCAGTAGT
The DNA here is from genome assembly GCF_021184085.1 of Oncorhynchus gorbuscha. NCBI lineage: Eukaryota > Metazoa > Chordata > Actinopteri > Salmoniformes > Salmonidae > Oncorhynchus > Oncorhynchus gorbuscha. Next base: position 57,116,120 of record NC_060176.1, read on the forward strand.
CTCGTAGCCAGTTATGGAGGGCTAAAAGTCTGCTGAACCTTTCAATGCCACAATTTAGGGAGGACCTAGGGCTAGATATAATGGGGAGTTTGTTGGTGTCAAGTAGTGACCCAATCAGTTCTTTAAAATCCATCTTCAGCTGTTCTGAGCTGCCCTTCACATTGTCATTGAATCCCACATGAACTATGATAGACTCAAAATGTTTGGGAGCAGCTTATTCATGTCCTGTACTCGTGATCCTGGATAGCATAACGTTTTTGCTCCAGGGACTGAGACATATCTCACCATTGAACTGCTCAATACATCGGCCGGAGAAGGGAATGGAGAAACCCGCCCATTCCTTCCCCTCACATAATTCGTTGAACCTTTCATAGGCCCACGAGAAGCCAGATAGTGTATGGCTGCTGCTCCCGGCGATAGATCCAGACCTTCCACCGCAAGCAGTGCCCCCGTCAGATCCAGAGAGAGGGAAAGTAGCCAAACTTGATGACGGAGCACATCTATCAGGCCAGAGCGGCGTCCAGCCATAGGAGTTGAGAATGAGAAAGTTCTCATTTGCATTTTCCCCATAAACTCGCGCAGAATTGAGATTTGTTTGCTAAGCATAGCCACCGCATTCCTCTAATCATCCACTAGCAAACAATTGCCACATTGGAACTCCGGTTGTCAAATTGTCCCAGACAAGAGCATAATAAACGCAACTTCTACAGCGCTGGAAACGTTTGTTAGCTATTACAGGCGAAGCTGGCTCCATTGCAACTTAGCTACCTAACTGGCTAGTTGGTAGCAGGTGTTGACACAGGTATCCAAGTTGTCGAGTCGGGGACAGCAGCTGGTGGGGAAACACAAGAAGCACAATGAGGGGCTATACTAATCACAATTTGGAAACTCACTCACACACTGGAAATGAGCACTTTCCTTTAGCAATTGCGAGCATTGTACGAGTTCCCTTTGGTAGTCTGGCTCGGCAAAGGTTGGCTTGGCCTTGGAACTGGCCATCAGAAATATGAGTTGATAGTCGCATGCAGGAAGAAACATTTGTTTTTCGGGAATTGTATCAAAAGTGCCCCTTCATTTTTAGAATGAATGCATAATCGGGCCTCACACACTCTACTCCAAATAATTATGGAAGTAAAATCTGAAACAGACATAGACAGTTAGGCTACACGTATCAGCTTGAGCAGAACCAAAAACCCATACTATAGGACTTTATGCAACTTATTAGTGGGGAGAACATGAGCTAAATCTCCAACCGTGCTGATAAACCACGTCACATTGATTCACAGCACTCAATAGTGCCAAAGCTTGGATCAGCACACAAAGCTTAGATGTTAACTGAATGGTTTCAAACCAAAAACCCTACAGACGCTTTTCATTTGTCTCATAATTTCTTTTCTTCTTATTGATGAAGTGATCCCTTCAGAGCTGCAGCATTAGGTCATCCACTATGAAAATGAATGCATGTGTCGGGTATGAGTTTGGAGTTACTGAATTATGCCAAGACACATGAAAGACAACCAAATTCAGAACATATGCTGATGGATTTAGTAATTTCTTCGCTTGTTTCCTTTAACCGGATACTTAACTCCAACCCCCATCTGAGAAAGATGATTAACATTGTTTTATCAAGAACTGTCTACTTTTTTACATTTTATTTTAAGATGGAGAAGATATTTGATGAGCCTTCTTTCAAATACTATAATGACAGCATAGCCATGTGTAAGTAATAGGAAACTAGGCTATGAATCTTGACTTGACAACATAAATTACAGACCAAAGAGAGATTCATTTGTTTAATCTTAGTTTCTTTGAGAGTCAGTAGCCATTTTAATTACTAGAGGACAACAAGGCCTTACATAATACTGGATTTTTACTGAATGTACGAGTAAATATTGATAGTGTGATTTCATGCAGAAGTATAGTAGGATTAACAGTCTGTGTAAACAAACCTCTGTGGGTGGTATGTTGTGAATGAAAGTGATCAAATACTGTTATAACAAAGGTAATGCTAAATTTCATATTTTAAAAGCAGATGTTTTGAATGCTCTGTGAAGAAATACAGTAATAAGGGGTTGTGGTGTTAACAGAGGTCTGGGATGGGACTCAAGGTGTGCGGCAGAAATGGGATGGGTGTGTGGGGGGTGAATGGTAGATAGACAAACAGACTCCAGGCCTCCCAATGTGTGTTGGCTAACTACGGCAAAGGGATTATGAACAAAGAACAAAACTCCCTGACTGCCATAAAGGAGCAATAAAACTTAAGGCCCTGTGTTATCTGAGGTTTATAAAAAGCATGCACCCTCAACTAATCATTAACTACTCTCTCTGATGTACACATATCATGGTAACCCAAGAAACACATAAGTTCCAACCTCATTTATGAGTTGCACTGCAAGGCTTTGCTGTCTATGTTTCAAAGTCAATTGAACGTTTACTGCCACACAATGGTCCAAGCATAGATATTGGTTCAGGACTAATTTCTCTTCACTCATTCCTCCCTTTCAAAGTAAGGAAATTTTCCGGATACTGTTAAACCCAGGAATGCCCTCTGCCAAAGAAAGGTAAAACCACACATCAGCATGAGAACCGAGAAGGAATCATTAATGCTCAGTACCAACAATATCTGTCCCGGATTGGTTTGCATGCTGATTTCCATACCAGCTTCTCCACATTCAAAAGTGCTGTTTAAATCGTCCTCCCTTTCCCTGTTTGCATTCCATTGTCACTGGCCAAGTACAAATATCCTTTTTCATACACAAAAAAAAGCCTCCGTCAATCCTGCCACTACACCCAAACCAAGCCCAGCTCTCATTCATCCATCAGCAGTGCCCCCATCCCTCACGCAGCCCCTGACTCCAACCACCACCCCCACCCTGGTCTTTGACATCATGCTGTTGTGGCTTTCTGGGCCTTTATGCTGGCAGTTGTCTGAGGCAGATTGAAGAGCCTTTTGTGTCAGGCCTGTCCTGAGTGGCCTGGAGGAACGTGCTGCGGCCCAGGCCGAGCGACAGGAATGTGAATATGAATGTGCTAGTGTGTGCTGGGCAGAGTGTGTCTCAGTTCATCAGTGCAATCATCTTGTTCAATTACACATGTAGCATGGTGCTGCATTCTCTTGTTATTCTCGCGGAGAGAGTGTCTATTGTTAGTGTCTTTGTGCATCTTGTGCTGTTGCTTTGTGTTTCTTAAGTGCTATGTGACACAACTCATTGGATGGAGCAGAAAACACAGCCGATCTGCTCAGTTGTCTTTACTGAAACTGATGCAATACATTTTTAGTTGTCTCAACCCCAACACCCCTCCTCCTGATTTCTACTTTCTTAGTGAATCAATGAGTTGGCCAATTTGAACAAGGTTTTCTGTAGGCTCTTTCAACAGCATGATAAACTATCTGAATGACTGAGAAAGTAGAGCTTCAGTGAAGCCAGATGGAAAAGGACCTCTTCATATAGTGTCTGGTGTGAGGAAGAGAGGGATAGTACTCAACAAGTACTTACATACAGCATCTTGTCCACATACAGAGCTCCAATAGGTCTGGACTTTTTCAGAGACAAAGGGCAACATGAATTTAAAACATGTGAATAAGATTTTTAAGATAAGATAACAATATTGTTTTTGCATTGTACAGGTACTTCTGTATTGTACATAAACCCAAACATATACTGCTCAGGTACAAGTAGGATGTTGTTTTAGGCTTACCCCAGTATTCCAGTACCTGTTTGTGACTGAATAGGGCCCAGAGCTTTTACAGTTCCATCAGTATTGTTGGCCCATCAATGTTTACATGGGATGCTTGTTAAGCTGATCGATTACCAATCACTCTTGCATGATGGGAACCAGGAAAAGAAGATATGATTCATGTTACTGTATACAGCAGATTCACTAATTGTCCTCTGAGTGATATTGTGGAGGTTAGGGGTTGTTTGTCTGGGCAAGCTTTTCAGGAGATTACATCTCCATAATCAATAAGACGATACTTATTCCCTCCATCTGAAATTCAAACACACTAAGCATTCTTGAAAATGACCCTTCACAAGCAAAGTATATACACTGAGTGTACAGAACATTAGGAATACCTGCTCGTTCCACGACATAGACTGAACAGGTGAATCCAGGTGATAGCTGTGATCCCTTCAATCAGTGTACATGAAGGGGAGGAGACAGGTTAAAGTATATTTTTGAGCCTTGAGACAATTGAGACATGGATTGTGTATGTGTGCCATTCAGAGGGTGAATGGGCAAGACAAAATAGTTAAGTGCCTTTGAATGTGGTATAATATTAGGTGCCAGGCGCACCTGTTTGAGTCTGTCAAGAACTGCAATGCGGGTGAGTCACACTCAACAGTTTATCATGTGTATCAAGAATGGTCCACCACTCGAAGGACATCCAGCCAACTTGACACAACTGTGGGAAGCATTGGAGTCAACATGGGCCAGTAACCCTGTGGAATGCTTTCCACACCTTGCAGATGTCCCTAATGTTTTGTAAGTTCAGTGTGTGTATATATATATATATATATATATATATATATATATATATATATATATATATATACATACATACATATACATACATACATACATACATACACACACACACACACACACACACACACACACACACACACACATACATACATACATACATACATACATACATACATACATACATACATACATACATACATACATACATACATACATACATACATACATACATACATACATACATACATACATACATACATACATACATACATACATACATACATACATACATACATACATACATACATACATACATACATACATATATATACACACATATATATATATATATCAATATATATATATATGTGTGTATGTATACATACATACATATATACATACATACATACATTCATACATATATATACATATATGTATGTATGTACTTAGCTAGCTACATAGCCGTCTTTGTATCAAAGATAATTGTGTAGTCTAGAGCGATTTTCTAGGTTCGCTAGCCATCTATTGTCGTTATTTTAACGCAACGTAACATAAACAACACTGCTAGCTAGCCTGCTAGCCCCCGAATAGCAACACTGCAGAAACTATTACACTCAACGGAACGACTTGATTAGTGTAGTGTCAACAACGCACCCACTGCCAGCTGGCCTACTTCAGCAGTACTGTATCATTTTAATCATTTTAGTCAATAAGATTCTTGCTACGTAGCTTAACTTTCTGAACATTCGAGACGTGTAGTCCACTTGTCATTCCAATCTCCTTTGCATTAGCGTAGCCTCTTCTGTAGCCTGTCAACTATGTGTCTGTTTATCCCTGTTCTCTCCTCTCTGCACAGACCATACAAACGCTCCTCACCGCGTGGCCGCGGCCACCCTACTCTGGTGGTCCCAGCGCGCACGACTCACGTGGAGTTCCAGGTCTCCGGTAGCCTCTGGAACTGCCAATCTGCGGTCAACAAGGCAGAGTTAATCTCAGCCTATGCCTCCCTCCAGTCCCTCGACTTCTTGGCACTGACGGAAACATGGATCACCACAGACAACACTGCTACTCCTACTGCTCTCTCTTCGTCCGCCCACGTGTTCTCGCACACCCCGAGAGCGTCTGGTCAGCGGGGTGGTGGCACCGGGATCCTCATCTCTCCCAAGTGGTCATTCTCTCTTTCTCCCCTTACCCATCTGTCTATCGCCTCCTTTGAATTCCATGCTGTCACAGTTACTAGCCCTTTCAAGCTTAACATCCTTATCATTTATCGCCCTCCAGGTTCCCTCGGAGAGTTCATCAATGAGCTTGATGCCTTGATAAGCTCCTTTCCTGAGGACGGCTCACCTCTCACAGTTCTGGGCGACTTTAACCTCCCCACGTCTACCTTTGACTCTTTCCTCTCTGCCTCCTTCTTTCCACTCCTCTCCTCTTTTGACCTCACCCTCTCACCTTCCCCCCTACTCACAAGGCAGGCAATACGCTCGACCTCATCTTTACTAGATGCTGTTCTTCCACTAACCTCATTGCAACTCCCCTCCAAGTCTCCGACCACTGCCTTGTATCCTTTTCCCTCTCGCTCTCATCCAACACCTCCCACACTGCCCCTACTCGGACGGTATCGCGCCGTCCCAACCTTCGCTCTCTCTCCCCCGCTACTCTCTCCTCTTCCATCCTATCATCTCTTCCCTCCGCTCAAACCTTCTCACACCTATCTCCTGATTCTGCCTCCTCAACCCTCCTCTCCTCCCTCTCTGCATCCCTTGACTCTCTATGTCCCCTATCCTCCAGGCCGGCTCGGTCCTCCCCTCCCGCTCCGTGGCTCGATGACTC